>NC_143192.1:33347500-33647500 GCF_051530095.1 Phoenix dactylifera | reverse complement strand
CTTACTGTTCCGCCGACCTCCAATTTTGTACCTTAGCCTTCGGATTGCTTATCAAAGGAAGCATACTTTTTAGCCGTGTGTTTTGCTTTCCTTTTCTTTTTTCTTGTTGTAAGCGAGGTCGGCATTCGAAGTTGCCATTCTGCCGACCTTTAACTTTGTACTTTGCCCCTCAGACTCTTTGCTAATGAAGAAATGTTCTTTAATAATTTATTCTATCTTTCTTTTATAGAGATAACGTTTCTGTTACCGAGCCATACTTTTTAGGCTTGGACGAACTTGCAAGTCTTAGCCCCACAGGTTGGCCAAACTAGTTAGAAAAGATCCCGAACCCAAATGCTTTAGAAAAATTTACTAAGTCCTCGGACTCGGATAGGAGTTTCACTAAGTCCTGCGAGTTGGCCTTCCGAGAGAACCTAGTTAAGTTCCCGAATTCGGATATCCGGCCGTGGGCTTGCAAGAAGTTTTGAGGTCAGACCTTGGGGGAATCGTAGGTTGGAACGGAATTACTGCCAAGTTAGTGCCCTAACCAAAGCACTGGCGAATGGGATAAAGCTTTCAAAGAGAGTTCCTTGGTGCTTACGAGCTCGACTGCAGGGCTAGAAGTCGAGGCCGTCACTGAGGGATGGGTTCTCCGGGGCCAATTACTCAGTGTTTGGGTTTAACGGGTCTCTGCTCGGGGCAGACCCGCGTAATCAATACGGAGATCGATTTAAAAGGGGTGCGCTTGGGGTCGGTGAGACCTCAGCTCTAAATTCTCCTGAAAAAGGAGTCCCGAACTTGGTCGGGCAAAATCCTGAGTATATTCGGGCTCTCGCCAATGGTACATAAATGAACGAACAAAATGGAGTGAGGGCAAGATGGGATGTACCTCTTGCGCCCCCGGGAGCAAACGTCCCGTAGTGGAGCGAGCTGCGTTGTTCGCCGATTAGCTCTTGGAGACGCCCTTTGGCTCGGGATCCGTTTTGAAATCGTTGGCGAGCCACGAGATATTCCACTTGTCAGGAACTTCAGTAGGTGTTATTTCGCCATTATTGTCAAGTATTTCGGAGAGCCGCTACGGCATTGTCTCCGATCGCCCGAGACTGAAGAAGCTTGGGCTTACAACTACGGTGCGGGCCTTCTTGAGGTCGGAGGAGCTTGAAATTCTTCGGTCGGTGCGCGAGGCATCCTGACCTTAGCCGGGGAAGCGCTCACGGGGGGCCGCGAAGGTACTACCCCGTCTTTTCGAGGCCGAGGGAGTTTGAAACTCTACGGTCAGCGCACGGGGCATCCCGACCTTAGTCGAGAAGGCGCTCACGGGGGGCCGCGAAGGTACTACCCCGTTGCTGGTGCTAGGCGCCTCGGGGGACCGCGAAGGTACTACTCTATCTTTCCGGGGCCGAGGGAGTTTGGGATTCTACGGTCGGCGCACGGGGCATCCCAACCTTAGTCGAGGAGGCGCTCACGGAGGACCGCGAAGGTACTACCTCGTTGTTGGTGCTGGGCGCCTCGGGGGGCCGCGAAGGTACTACCCCGTCTTTCCGAGGTCGAGGGAGTTTGGAACTTTACGGTCGGCGCACGGGGCATCCCGACCTTAGTCGAGGAGGCGCTCACGGGGGGCCGCGAAGGTACTACCCTGTTGTTGGTGCTGGGCGCCTCGGGGGGCCACGAAGGTACTACCCCGTCTTTCCGAGGCCGAGAGAGTTTGGAACTCTACGGTCGGCGTACGGGGCATCCCGACCTTAGTCGAGGAGGCACTCACGGGGGGTCGCGAAGTTACTACCCCATTGTTGGTGCTGGGCACCTCGGGGGGCCGCGAAGGTACTACCCCGTCTTTCCGAGGTCGAGGGAGTTTGGAACTCTACGGTCGGCGCACGGGGTATCCCGACCTTAGTCGAGGAGGCGCTCACGGGGGGCCGTGAAGGTACTACCCCGTTGTTGGTGCTGGGTGCCTCGGAGGGCCGCGAAGGTACTACCCCGTCTTCCCGGGGTCGAGGGAGTTTGGGACTCTACGGTCGGCGCACGGGGCATCCCGACCTTAGTCGAGGAGGCGCTCATGGGGGGCCGCGAAGGTACTACCCCGTTGTTGGTGCTGGGCGCCTCGGGGGGCCGCGGAGGTACTACCCCGTCTTCTCGGAGCCGAGGGAGTTTGGGACTCTACGGTCGGCGCACAGGGCATCCCGACCTTAGTCAAGGTCTTTGAAGGAGATCGAGACCGAGCTCGGTGGTACCGTGGCGAGGGCATCCGAACTTGGTCTGCAACTCGATCTCATCCGAGCTCTCCCGAAGTCTACAAATATTTTGTCGTTAAAGAAATCATGGGTCATCAAAGGGGAATTGTAAATAAATTAGTTCGGAGAAGAGGAGGGTGAAAGTCGTATTTTCAGATGTCGAGGACCCTTTAGGATTTTATTGATAATACATCCGAAGGTTGTCGGAGTTCCAGCTCTGTGGGATGAGGGTCCCTTCAAGGGACTCCAATTTGTATGCTCCGGACCGCTGGACTCGCGTGATCCGGTAAGGTCCCTCCCAATTCGGGGCTAGCTTCCCCTGCTTGGTGGGCTGAGAGGCTTCAACTCTTCTGAGGACGATGTCTCCTACTTTGAAAAGCTTGAGCTTAATTTTGGAGTTGTAGTATCGGGCCACCTTCTATTGGTATCTCACCATGCGGACTCGGGCGGCCTCCCTCGTTTCTTCAACGAGATCCAGATTATTTCTGAGCTGAGAAGAGTTGGAGTCGGCGTCGTGGTACTCCACCCTCGAAGAGGGGAGACCGATCTCCAGGGGGATGACAGCTTCCGTCCCATATGCCAGGTTGAAGGGGGTCTCACCTGTGGGTAGTCGGAACGTAGTCTGGTAGGCCCAGAGAACATTATACAAATTCTCGACCCACTGTCCTTTGGACTGATCAAGCCTAGCTTTAAGCCCCTGCAGGATGGTGCGATTTGTTACCTCAGTTTCTTCATTTGCTTGAGGATGGACGATCGAGGCAAAACGGTGGTCGATGCCAAGCTCGGAGCAGAATTCTCTGAAGCGGATATTGTCGAATTGGCGACCATTATCAGATATAAGAATGCGGGAGAGTCCGAATCTACAGATGATCGACTTCCATACAAAGTTCCGCATCTTCTGCTCAGTGATCTGGGCCACTGGCTCAGCTTCGACCCACTTAGTGAAGTAGTCGATAGAGACAACCAGGAACTTTCTCTGCCCGGTCGCTAGGGGGAATAGGCCCAGGATGTCGATTCCCCACTGGGCGAATGGCCAGGGGGAGCCGATGGAAGTAAGTGGGGCCGAGGGTCGGCGTTGGATATTGGCGTTCCGCTGGCATCGGTCGCACCTCCGAACAAAATCCATCGCGTCCTTTTGGAGTGTGGGCCAAAAGTATCCTTGGCGCAAAATTTTGTGGGCCAGCGCCCGGCCTCCCAGATGGTTCCCGCATATCCCTTCATGGACCTCTCGCATGGCGTAATCCGCCTCTGATGGGCGGAGGCATCTGAGAAGAGGAGAGGTGAAGGACTTCCGATAGAGCTTGCCTTCATATATTATGAAGCGGGAAGCCAGTCGTTTGACCCGACGAGCCTCGAGCTTGTCGTGGGGGGAGCTCCATTTTGTAGATAGTCGACGAGCTCGTCCATCCAACTCGGCTCGGCATCTATGCACATGGCCGGTTCAGGTTCTTCTATGCTGGGCATTTGGAGATATTCAAGCGCCGCCGCCTTGGGCAGCTCACTCATGCGGGATGTAGCCAGCTTCGATAGTTGGTCAGCCCTGAGATTTTCAGCCCTGGGGACATGATGAATGTTGAAGGAGCCCATAGCGGATGTGAGGTCCCGCACTTTCTGAAGGTATTTCTGCATCATCGGCTCCTTCGCTCCGAAGTCTCCCACAACCTGGCCCACGACCAGTTGGGAGTCACTGAAGGCCTTAAGATTTCCGACTTTTAACTCTTTTGCCAGCTTGAGTCCCGCCACAAGTGCTTCATACTTCGCCTTATTGTTTGAAGCTGGGAATTCGAGGCGTAGGGCTTGCTCCACCACTATCCCATCCGAGCTTGTAAGGATAAGGCCGGCTCCGCTACCCCCCGGAGTTGAGGAGCCGTCCACATATAGGACCCGAGGCTCCTCCAGGGTTTCCTTCGCTGGCGTAAGCGGGTGCTCGAGGTCGTCCGGCAAAGTGCACTCCACGATGAAATCAGCGAGTGGCCGTCTTGGACGGTATTGGAGGTCAAACTCCCCGAGTTCGACTGCCCATTTGGCAATTCTCCCAGCCCGGTCCGACCTTTGCAAGATTTGTTTGATAGGCTGGTCGGTCAATATGATCATGGTGTGGGCCTGAAAGTAAGGTCGGAGTCTTCGAGCAGAAATAATCAGGGCGAAGATCGTTTTCTCCAATTTAGAATATCGGGTCTCGGCATTTCTGAGAACCCGGCTGGTGTAGTAGACAGGCTTTTGAAGCTTTTCTTCTTCCCTGATCAGGACTGAGCTCACTGCAACTGGAGAGACAGCCAGGTATAAGTAAAGAACTTCGCCCTATTAAGGTTTGGTGAGCAGCGGAGGAGAGGCGAGAAGGCGCCTGAGCTCCTCAAAGGCTTGCTGGCATTCCTCCGACCATAGAAAATCTTTCGGTTGCTTGAGGATCTTAAAGAACGGGAGGCATCGCTCGCCCGACCTGAAGACAAATCTTCCAAGGGCTGCGACCAGCCCGGTAAGCCGCTGCACCTCCTTGACTGTCTTAGGTGGCGCCATCTCCTGCAGCGCCCGAATCTTCTCGGGGTTGGCTTCGACTCCGCGCTGGGTTACTATGAAACCCAGGAATTTGCCCGAGGTGACTCCGAAAGCACACTTTGCGGGGTTGAGTTTCATCCGATACTTTCGAAGCTTGGAGAATATTTCATGGAGGTCGGCCACATGGCATTCTGCTGCCCGGCTTTTCATCAGCATGCCATCCACATAGACTTCCATATTCCGACCTATCTGGTCTTTGAAGATTTGGCTGACTAGCCTTTGATAGGTGGCTCCCGCATTCTTCAATCCAAACAGCATCACTTTATAGCAGTAGGTGCCCTTGTCAGTAATGAAGGCAGTCTTCTCTTCATCTTTCGGTGCCATGCGGATCTGGTTATACCCCGAGAAGGCGTCCATGAAGGTCAGCAACTGGTGCCCCGAAGTAGAGTCAACAAGTTGGTCGATGCTGGGGAGGGAAAAACTATCCTTCGGGCAGGCCTTGTTTAAGTCGGTGTAGTCTACGCACATACGCCATTTTCCATTGGCTTTCTTTACGAGGACCACATTGGCGAGCCAATCCGGGTAGGAGACCTCCCGGATGAAGCCAGCTTCAAGGAGCTTGTCCACCTCTTGGCTGCCGCTGGCTGTCGCTCCGAGGCAGAACTCCGCTTCTTCTGTCTCACGGGTCTGCAGGTCGGCTTCACTTGGAGTCGGTGAGTCATGATTTCGGGGTCGATCCCCGGCATGTCGGCGGGCGACCAGGCGAAAACATCCATGTTGGTCCAAAGAAATTCGGTCAGGCGCTCCCTCTCGCGGGGACTTAGACCGGAGCCGACCTGCACAGTTAATTCTGGAAAATTTTCTAGTAAGGAAACTCGGGTAAGAAGCTCACCAGGCTCTACCCACTTTTCCCAAGGGTTATCCCGTACGTCCAAGGTCTCGATGGGTAGCGTGCGATCTGCCGCCTGGGTCGAGGCCTCGGTCAATAGCTCTTGTCGGCTTGACGCTTCGGTTCTCTCCTTGGCTTTGCATGTCGCTATGTAGCACTGCTTAGCTATCATCTGGTCTCCTCGGGCTTCGCCTATTCCTTCGGCAGTAAGGAACCGCATGAGCAAATGGTAGGTCGAGACCACGGCCTGAAGGGTGTTGAGCCTCGGTCGCCCGAGGATAATATTGTAGACCGCAGGCAGGCGGACCACAAGAAAGTCCATCCTTACAGTTCTTTCTCGGGGGGCGAGGCCAACCGCTACTAAAAAGCTAACCTCGTCCATCACCGGGACTGAGTCCCCGGTAAATCCGACCAATGGGGTATTTATTTTTCGAAGCTGGCTTTCTACTAACCCCATTTTTTGGTAGACATGATAATACAAAATATTCGCCGAGCTTCCATTATCAACCAAGACCCGTTTCACATGGAATTTATTTACAACCATGGATATATCCATGGCATCATCATGAGGGGTCTCGACCTCTCCTAAGTCCTCATCCGAAAATGAGATAGCTTCGGAGGTGCGCGGGCGCTTCAGGAAGGTCTTTTCTTCAGCTGACTCTCTGGCTGAGCTTCCTCCCTTGATGACATTGATGGTGCCGGCGATGGGCCTGTTGTCATTTGGGTCTTCAAGCGGCACGGTGTCTTCCGCCGGCCTTCTTTCTTCACATCGGTTCTTCACGAACTGATTAAGTACCCCGCGGCGGATGAGCGCCTCAATCTCATCCCGGAGCTGAAAGCAGTCCCCGTGTCATGGCTGCGGTCCTGATGGAAGCGGCAGTACTTTTTGGGATTACGAGGGGCTCCCACGTTCCGCATCGGAGGCGGGGGCCGGAAAAAATCTCGGCCTTCGATCTCCATCAAGATCTCGGCTCGGGGTGCGTTGATGGGCGTGTAATTCTCATACTTCTCCGAGTATACACGAGGCCATGGTGGAGATCTTGGTCGAGGTGGAGACCTTGGGTGAAGCCGCCCTTGCTGCCGAGGTGGGCTTCTCAGCCGGGGTAGGTTTCTGTCCCGGCGGGGGGAACGGCTTCTTGGGCGGCTGCGTTCTTCGCGGCGCTTCTTCTGCTTCTTTGAGGCCGGCTCGACCGTGCTCCGCCTAGAGGCAATAGCCTCTTCGGCTTTTGCATATTTTCGGGCTCGTGCCAGCATTTCGGTGAAGTCAGCGGGAAATCTCTTCTCGATGGAGAAGAGGAATCTGTAGGAGCGAGCTCCAGTCTTTAGCGCCGACATGGCTATCGACTGGTCGAGTTCGCGAACCTCCCAAGTCGCGGCGGTGAAGCGGTCGAGGTATTCTCTGAAGGATTCCCCTTCCTTCTGCTTGACATCCAGAAGGGAATCCGATGTTCGCCGCTGTCGTCGGCTGGCAGCGAAGTTGGTGACGAACAGTCGGCCGAGCTGCTCGAAGGAAGACACCGAGCCCGGCTTCAGTCCAGAGAACCAAAGCCGAGCAGTTCCTCGGAGTGTAGCTGGGAAGGCCTTGTAAAGTACAGCCTCGGAGGACCCCTGCAGGGCCACAAGGGCTCGGTAGCTCTCCAAATGGTCGAGGGGGTCGGCGGTGCCATTGTAGGGCTCGACCTGGGGCATCTTGAACCTCGGTGGAACCGGCTCACCCTCGATCTGGCGGGAAAAGGGGGACTTGGTGGTAAACTCATAGTCATCCTCGCCCTTTACCCTCCTGCTATGGAGTGCTTCAATTTGACGCTCCAAGTTCTCGACCTTCCTATCAAGCTCCCCCACTTGGGGGAGAGTCACAGTAGGCTGCTCCGGTCCATAGTAGCCTGGGGCAGATTCAGCTTCTGAAAGCTGCAGCCTTTTGCCCAGGCTTTTTTCTGGTAACTCTCTCCGGAGGGACATTCGTTCTTCATTGTTGTCTCTGAGGGACTCATGGGGTTCTGGCCCTGGGGGACCGGCCCGTTTGGAGGAAGGACCGGTTGAACTTGTGGAGGCGGCATGGGCGGAGCTCCTCCATATTGCAGGCTTTGGACGGCGGGAGTCAGGGCCTGGACCTGCTGCACCAGGGCGGTGAACTGTTCCGGCTGAATTTGAGGAGCCGGATTAATCGCGGGCGGTGAATCCTGGACGGAACGTCCAGGACTTGGGGGAAGACGCCGGAAAGCGTTGGAAGTTCCCTTACTTCTCAGCTTCATGGCCACGACTCGGGGCCCTTCCTCTAGCGCCAACTGTTGCTGGAAACTGGGCCCGGGGGTGACCACTGGACCGAGAAGACAGGGGCTCCGGCGAGAAGAGGCTGGCGCTGGCGGCGGCGGTCCGTCGGCGGGCGGCGTCCTTCGGGGAGAACCTGCAAAAAGTCAGTGGCCGGGTTTTTCGGCGCCGGCCCTCCGATGGCTAAGTCAGAGGGGGGCATAAGTAGAAGGTGGAATCTCCACTCCAGAGAGAGGGAGTGCCTCCCCCGCTAAGGTAGCGGGGTATCCCTGTGATGTGATGGGGCGAGTCATCGTACAATCAGGTACACCGCCTGAATTGATGCATGGCTGCGGGAGTTAATGCTATGTCGAGGTCGGAACCAGAAATCGCCTTGCAGCCGAGCTGGCTCGATGTGACGATTTGGAGATTTGCAGACAGCTGGGAGCCATGCATTTATTGTTGAGCAGGCCGAAGATTTGCAAGAGCGATCTGGAGATTCACAGTCAGTCGGGAACCATGCATTTATTGTAGAGCAGACTGGAGATTTGCGAGAGCGATACACATTAATTGTGGTGTAAGCCGCCTGAGATGTCTTGGGACCAGGCGCATTAATTGTTGAGTGAGCCGCCTAAGGCATGCTCCTGCGTCGGACCGTAATGGAAAGTATTCGCAGTGGATAATCGGTAGAGTCCGACTCCCGGGGTCGGGCGCCCTTCAGGTCGGGCGTTCCGAAGTCGGGCGTCAAGTTCGGCCGCCCGAGGTCGGCCGTCATCCGGTCCCGTACCGGCAAGGCTCTCATGTACTTGGGGGAACTTGCATTCCCCCAACACATAATACTCTAACTTGATCAGAGGAACAATCCGGTGGTCGACGGTGGCGATGGGCGGGGAGAAGGACGGAGAGGGAGGAACCTGAGTCCACGGCAGTGGGGTCGCCTTGGAGTGATGAAGTGGACAGGGGGCGGCTCTCGACGGAACTAATGGATTCCGTTAGTTCCCGTCCCCTCCCTCGCAATTGTATGTGAGGATATGTGAATGAGCTTACGTGGCGTGTTACAGCGTGTTCTTTACACGATGCATTATAAATTTCAAATCTTAACACTTTTTTAAACAAAAAAAAGCAATTAGCTACTAAGTACTAAGATTATTTTAGTATTTTATTTTTTGTTTTTCATATCAAACATCTTCCATCTTTTTTAATGGAGATATGAGCAGCAAGAGATCATCGTAATGCAGACAACTACCAACACCTTCCATGTATTTCTCGTGATAATAAAAAGCCAGCACTTGCAGTATTCAAATATGTTTCATCCACATGTATGGCCAACATGGATTAGTTTAAACTTTAATTATTGAATTTAATTATTTTAAGCATTTGTTAGTTATCAAACATCTCCCATATTTTATTTCAGGGCAAGTTACATGAATTGACACTGCTCTCTGAAAACTATAGAATGCTAAATTGCCTAACCAGCATATGTAGCCCTAGAATGCAATAACAGGTGTCTCAAAGCACATCCAAAAGATGCACATTCAAAAGATCATAGATGTACTATACAAAGTGAGTTTTGTTACGTTAAGATTTATAACACATATTAGTTATTTATACATCTCAAAAGTAAAACTTTGTTTGCAATTCTTGAATAAGTGTAAGAGTTCGGAGATAGATCAAAGGTAGCGGCAACTTAATTTGGAAATGCATGTATCTACATGTTCACCTAAAGAAAAACTCTTTAACTAAGAGGTATATAGGAGTCGGTTCTAGATGGCAAGGTTTCAGGCTGCAGTGTTGCATGCATAATGTTGTCATGATTTTTTGAGAAGAAAAATAAAAAGTTTCACGGTGAGAGCGAAATGGCTACAAATATTATGTGGCCGCTGATGAAATTGAATATTGCTTCAACAATTTAGATGTTTGGAAATTAGCTTCATTCTATCCAACTATTCCAAACAAGGTTTTAGATATAGGTACCGAATCTCAAATCATTTTTTTATTAGAATGGTATGTATCAATACGGTACCTACATACTGAAACTAATATATTTCCAAAAATTGAACATCGGTGCTGGTGCAATACTACCAATACGAATTAGTATGGACGGATATGGTTGGTATGTACCATTACAATTGTTACGGCATCTAGCAACCACAGCAGTGCGGGTTTCATGTCAAAATGATACGGTGCTTGCTGTACCCTCCCATTTCATTGGTTTTTGAAACCTTGATATCAAGTCTTAGTCATTTATGATTACAAATATAGGAATGCTCCCTTCAATTTGCATACCAACAAGTTGTATTGGAAACAATCGAATGCTATTTACTGGCCCAAAGTCGTCAAGTTTAAGCAGCAGTACCAGAAGAAAGGGGTGTTCCATGTGGGTGAAAGACAAACATAGGCAAAGTGAACAATTATAAAATGATGCCAATCCAATACCCAGATCATAAATTTAAGAAAGGGATGTTCCACAATTCTTGCTCAATGCTTTGATGAGGAAAGATGAGGCAGCAAAGTTGCATGTTTTATCTAATTACCTTCACCTATGGGTAACATGAGCTTCCCTTAATATAAAACTACACAATGCATTTTCCACATTTCACATAGTTTCATGATTTATGCCCCATCCAGCCTCTGAGATAGACCTGACCACGGTCCGGTTCTAACCAGGAAACCGGACCGAAACCGGAACCGTGTCTCACGGTTCTTAACCGAACCGGAACCTTGAGGAATACGGTTCGGTTAAGGTTTCAGGTTCGATATAACCGAACCGGAACCGGAACTGGAACCGGCGATTCGGTTTCGGTTCGAACCCGGAAAAAAAAAAAGAAATGAAAAGAATGGCACCATTTTATAATGTTATCTAGTTGTATTATTAAAATTTACTTTGATAGTAAATAATAAAATGAGGTACAAATTATCATTTTGTATTAATTACACAATCTATTTGTATTTAATTTTTTTTTCCAAATTAATTACACAATCTATTTTTTTTTCAAAATTTTATAATTTATGTTGGGGAATCGGAACAGTTTAGAACCGGAACCGGAACTGTCTAGGATCGGAACCGGAGCCGGCGGTTCTAGAACTGGAACCGAACCGACTATTTTCGGTTACGGTTAAGGTTCTAGATTTTTGTGGAACCGGAACCGGCGGTTCTAGAACCGTAGTCAGGTCTACTCTGAGATGGGCAAGGGTGTACATCTATCTCAGCAGTGAACTGAACAAATAAGTGAAGAACCATGGTTCTCCTTTCTAGCGTTTTGGATGTCTTAGTGAGTCATAAAGCTAAACCAAAACCATGTATTAATAATTACGGATCCCTTTAGATCCTTTTACAAAAGTAGAAGCTGGGTTTCTTTTAGATCCATGAATTTAGCTGCTGTGAGATGGAGTAGATGGATCTCGTTATATTTATCTGAAGCAGATTCCATTGCCGTCCATGACCCGCCAATAAATTGACCTCCGCATTCTATCTTGGGAAAGTTAGTGGAAGCTTCCCAACAAGATCAAGCTGCCAATGCAGTCAAAAAGTCCGTGGGATACAGCTTATTTCTTATATATAATTTGACAAGATCAACTTGTCCAAAATCTTTTGTGGTACTCGACTGTCAAGGAGACAGATTTTTGTTTTTGGCGTGCAAGAGAGGCAATTAGCTTAAAAGTACCAAAATATGCTATTTGTTCTTGCATGCCTCTGACGCGGCATGGTCAAGTCAACATAACAAATTTTGAGTCTTTGTAATAAAATTTAATTTTGAATTTATTAAATGGCTCTTTGAAACTTCTTCCCTACGGCAGGGAGCATTCTTTCCACAAATACATTTCTAAAGCATTTAATTTTGGTCCATTCCTTTTGGCAGCTGTATGGGAACCAGGATTCTTAATTATGTTAATAGCTCAGCTACATGGTGAACTATTCTTCGATGACCGAGTTTTTCAGTCCACTGATAGGCGAGTCACTATTTACATGACCAAGGATCACTTAAAGAATCCCATTCCCGTCTCCCTCTGAACTCAGTTGTCTCAACAAGCTATCCCCCCTTTGCTCCTTCGCATAGGGAGATCTCATGGCTTCAACCAATACTTCCATTCCTCTTGTTTATGCCATCTGGATCGCGTTCCTCCTTTTCTTTGGATCCGTGCAACTATGCCTCTGTTTCAGTGGAAATAGTTCCGGGTCAGGAGGCTGCATAGTGAGGGAAAGGAAGGCTCTTCTTAGCATACGAAAGGGCATCTATGACGCCCACAGATGGCTCTCTTGGAATGAAAAAGACTGCTGCAGATGGAGAGGAGTTCGATGCGACAGAATCACCGGACATGTCGTAAAGCTTGACCTCCACTACCCTTATCCATGTGATTATTATGTAAATCCCGAACGTTGTCCTGATGAAAGTGAGGTAAGTCCTTCACTACTTCACTTGAGACATTTGAATTATTTGGATTTGAGCATGAACAATTTTAGTGGTGCCCCGATCCCTGACTTCATTGGATCTCTTGCCAATTTGAAGTATTTAAACCTCTCGTATGCTGGGTTTGGTGGAACAATCCCTCACCAACTCGGGAACCTCTCAAACTTGCTCTATCTTGATCTCCGTTCAAACAATCAGTACTCTTTGGATGTTGACAATCTTGGCTGGTTACCATCGATCCGTTTCCTGCAGCATCTTGACATGAGTAATGTCAACCTCTCAAAAGCATCCAACTGGATTCATGCGATCAATATGCTCCCTTCTCTTTCTGTCTTGCGTCTATCTCTTGCTACTCTTCCTAGCCTTCCCTCTACACTAACCCATGTTAATTTCACTTCTCTTACTACACTTGATCTCTCTGGGAACAGCTTTGCATCAACCATACCCGGTTGGATGTTTAATCTTAGCAGCCTTGAACTTCTAGACCTTGCGTCCTATTACGACTTCTATGGCAATAATTTCTATGGCAATATACCACTTGCCATCGGGAATCTCCAGAAGCTTCAAGTCTTAGATCTCTCATGGAACAACTTCAGTGGAGACATCCCAGAAACGGTATGGAGTCTCAAGAGCTTGCGGTCAATAGATTTGAGTGGGAACAATATCCATGGGAACGGTATCAGTGGGCAGATACCAGAAACTGTGGGGAATCTCAAAAGCTTGGTGTCCTTGGACCTCAGCAGAAACAATATCAGTGGGCGGATGCCAGAAACTATGGGGAATCTCAAAAGCTTGGTGTCCTTGGACCTCAGCGCTAACAATATCAGTGGGCACATACCAGAAACTGTGGGAAATCTCAAAAGCTTGGAGACCTTGGACCTCAAATATAACAGTATTAGTGGGCGTATACCAGAAACTGTGGGGAATCTCAAAAGCTTGCAGTTTTTAGTGTTGGATGGCAATCAAATTAGTGGGGAGATTCCAGAAACCATAGGGAATCTCGGTGAGTTGAGCAGGTTGGATTTATCATATAATGTTATCAACGGGCAGATACCTAGAATAGTGGGTAACCTCTGCAACTTGAGCCACTTTGATGCTTCTAAAAACAATATAGGTGGAGATATTACAGGATTTATGGAAGGTTTCTCGAGATGCAGCACCAACAGATTACAGTATGTTAATTTGAATCACAACAATATCAGTGGTCCTTTGCCCAATCATATAAGAGAACTCCAAAGTTTGGAAACTCTTGATCTTGGATTTAATTTATTGGACGGTTCAATTCCTGTATCATTGGGGAAGTTATCTGCCCTTTATTATCTGAATCTTTCAGCAAATTTCTTAGCAGGTGCACTGACTGAAGCCCACTTCGCCAACCTCACAAGCCTATCAAGTTTGGATCTGTCTTATAACTCATTGACAATAAATGTGAGTCAAGATTGGCTTCCTCCATTTAAAGCACGCTACATCAGCATGGCGTCTTGTCCACTGGGGCCCAAATTCCCTCCATGGCTTCGGAACCAGACTGATTTGAGTTTTCTGGACCTATCTAGTGCAGGAATATCTGAAAATTTTCCTGATTGGTTTTCGGACATGCGTCCGCCTATGTACTTTCTTAGTGTTTCTCATAATCATATGAAAGGAAAGCTACCTAGCTTTGAACCTCTACCCCCCACCCAGATTCCAGGATTAATAGATCTATCCAACAATTTATTCTCTGGACCTATTCCGCCAACCTTGGGTGGTGGTGTCGACCATCTTGGCATTCTGCTTCTTGCGCATAACAGGATCAATGGCAGCATTCCATCAACATTTTGTAAGTCAAATAATCTACAAGTTCTCAATCTTGCCGATAATGATTTATCAGGTGTTCTCCCTGATTGTTGGAACAATTCATCTGTTTTGGAAGTCATTGATTTCTCTGATAACCAATTGTCAGGAGGCATTCCTAGCTCAATGGGATCTCTCAGTCAACTCATGTCACTGCATTTGAGGGACAACAGCTTTTCTGGTAAAATTCCTTTATCCTTGCAACAGTGCAAACATCTAACTACTATTGACCTTGGTAATAATAAGTTGTCAGGTAGCATACCTGAATGGATTGAAGGGAGCCTCTTATCATTAAGGGTTCTCCGTCTGCGATCAAATATGTTGGATGGTAATATTCCTAAGCAACTGTCACTCCTTGCTTCTCTTCAAGTGTTGGATCTTGCTGACAACAAGCTTTCTGGAACTTTGCCACCATCATTTGGTAATTTCAAAGCCATGATTACCACACCAAATGGGAGCGGACCTGTTCTTTCTGAAAATATGATCAACTATTACACTGAGAATATCCAGATAAGCACGAAAGATTTGGAACTCACATTCACTAGTGTGCTCTCACTTATAGCAAGCTTAGACCTCTCAGACAACAATATTTCTGGAGAGATTCCTGAGGAGTTTACAAACCTTCGTGGGCTTTATTCCTTGAACTTATCGGGGAATCATTTGACAGGAAGGATTCCGAGAAATATTGGTGCCTTGAGGCAGTTGGAGTCACTTGATCTGTCGATGAACAACCTATCAAGCACAATTCCTACAAGCATCACAGATTTGAATTTTTTGGAGCGCTTGAACTTGTCCCACAACAATCTGTCAGGAAGGATTCCATCTGGCAACCAACTCCAAACCTTGAATGATTCATCCATCTACATTGGCAATCAGTATCTTTGTGGACAACCACTGCCAGAAAAATGCCCCGACAATGAACCTGCAGAAGGTCCAACAGAAGAAAAACAAGATGAAAATGGTTCAGAAATGATATGGCTTTATGTTGGCTTAAGTCCGGGAGTTGTGGTTGGCTTCTGGGGATTTTTTGCCGCAGTGATGCTCAAAAGGAGTACAAGGTATGCTTATATCCAATTCATTGACAGGATATGTGATTGGATTTATATGGCTGCAACAATAAATTTTACTAGGCCAAAGTCCAAGAGAAACCGAGGACGTAGAGGACGTAGGTAAGCTGTTGCAAAGTTGTAATGCTTCCGCCGTGTATGGTTCAGGTTGACTTGATGTTTCTGTGATGCATCATGCATGAAAGATTAGTAGAAATATGGGCTATTAGAATAAATAGAAATGCTTGAAAACCATTTAAATGGTTTACATATTGAGGACTTGAATGATGTAATTGAGTGAATTGCTTAAGCAAGATACTCCTAGAAGCCTCTCTACATTTGCTATATGCTGAAACTTTTCTTTCGATGCTTTTTATCAATGGAAGAGACAGGTGTAGCATCCTCACTATTTCAGTGTTTTGCTTAGAAAAAATATTTGGATGCTTTATTCTAATGATCATTTTCAAATAATTTATGTGCAATAATATGGAATTGGAAAATATAAATGTACATATTTTTGCATATATATGGCAAAGGAATGCTACATAAATAAAGAGGCTAATATGCATTTTAGTGCATATACTTTTGTTATTATTGTTTTCTTTTAAATTCTTAGGCAAAAGGGACAAAAACCCCAAGTACTTTTTTCCAAACCTCACTCTAATGGCATCAACCATTACGAATTGATTAATCCATCTTGGTAGATCTTGACTCTCAAAAAGTATGCCTGACACCGTATTGGGCTCTTCACACACACACACAGATGCTAGTATCTACAAACGCACACACCGTTGTCAAGATTGTATCACTTCTTGTTCCAATTTTAGAAATCCAATCAGTTTAGTTTAAGTTTGGATCCAAGGGATCAAAAAAGTATGAGGTGAGAAAGATGTTGTGATACGTGTCTTAGATTTATTGTTTAAATTGAGAAGAGAAGTGGAGAGGAAGAAAAGGGATGTTGTTTAGCATGAAGAGGGGTTTGAAAATTTGATTATTAATAGAGAAAGCCTTCAATCAAGCAAATCTATTAGAATTATTACAAGAGGATGGGCTTCGATCTTACAAGCATAAGAGACTATACCTGGCCTGCTATCTAGAAGTATATAGGCAATTACCTGGATCCATTTTGGATGGTCTTGTTTTCAATCTCTTCTTGATCTCCTCAATTTCACTCACCCACATCCTAGCTGCAACATGCCAAGATTTAAGTTAAAATCTTTATGTGGCTTGCTTTAAAGCTGAATACAAGATAAATTCTATCAAGAAAAGGTTGGAACCAAGGATCCAATTGTATCCCCTTGGGGATCCATTATTCTCAAATGCACCTTTGAGTCAAGGACGGCACCCTTTAGTCAAGGATTTGAAGGAAATACTTGAAACGAGTTAATCGAGGACCTCACCAGAAAAGGAAGGTGTTATTACCCTCCTTCTGTTTATACCCCGATATCCTCGCCAAGTTAAAGATTTAAATCCAATCAAATCCAATTAGATCCAATTACAAATACCACGGCCGGCCTGTGATTAGTCCACCCATGCTACAGTATCTTCTAGTCCACATGGATTATACACCAGATATGCTCCGATACCGTTTCTAATAATGTAGAAGCTTACCTTTACTAAGTAAAACTAAATAAAATAAATTTGCTATGGAAGCCTACAACCTTAACAGTCCAACTAGTTTTGCTCTAGTATATGCATGGTGGCCTCTCTGTACTTTTTATCATTAAATGGGACAACCCATACGGAAAAGAAATTTGCTATGGAAGCCTGCAACCTTGACATTCCAAATAAGTTTGTTCTAGTATATGCATGGTGGCCTCTCTTTACTCCTTAGTATCAGATGGAACAACCCATGCGGATGGTATCACACAACATGGTCATTCATTTGGTTGCAGTGTTCCTAAAGTTCCACAGTTGTTCCACATGTTATGCCGAATGGGTACGCCATCCTAGCGAGGGGCAAGCACGAAGGTAGTATTCTAGCAACTGCGACAACCTCGACCTCATTAGTGAATACTCCTGCTTTTTTTTTTGGACAATTCAGTGAAAGCTATCGCTAGTTTTACAGAGTCCTTGACCATCTCAATCACTGGATAGTTGCTAGTTGTCAGCAATTATGTCAAAGGAATAAATAACCAACATAGTGAAAATTGGGTCCCTCAACTTATGCCATGAGTTAATTCTTGGAATTGTATGTCTCTATTTTGTCCCCATTTTTTCTTTTTTCTTTCTGTAGAGACATTTGTTTGCTGACTCCAAATAATTCACATAAGGCCATATGGTTATAATTATAGTCACAATTCTTCTAATTATCACAAAGAAGTACACTACAGTATTGTAACCAAATCGTGTGCAGAAGAAGCAGCCTAATGAAACTATGCTTTCAAGTTGCTATTCGACATTTGGTGCGAAGTTACTTAAGAAGACTTCATTTAGTGAAAAATGGAGTGAAACAATCAGACCTAATTCAAGAAATTAAACAAAATGAATATAAATGGAGAGGGACAACATTTAATTCAGGCGACATGATCTGAACTTATCAGCCTTCCATATTCATGAGAAGAAAATCTAGAGTCCATCACTTGGATACTTGATTCTAGTTGAAGAAGAATTAAGAGATGTACACAATGAAAAGTTGAGTTTGATTCAACATGCACCTTATAAATAACTCAAATATATTTTCTTACAATCACATGCCAATCTTAGATGAATTAAAGATTGGGTTTCTAGTAAAACTAAGATAGGAAAAATTAAGTATTTGAAGGTCAGAGGGCATTTAGGTGCAAGGCCACCAACCCAGGATGCCTGGTAGATCTAGATTTAGTTTGCTAAAATTAACGCAAAGCTATGCCGAAATGAAGCTGGATTATTACTCTCCGTCCATGTGAACTCATGGTTGTCTCCCTCACTTCATCCACAATGTTATAAGCTTTTGCTGCAGTCCAAATTGGTGGGCAAATATGCTTTCCATGGGAGGTAATTACAATTATATATATATGCATCCCTTCAAACAAAATATGCAAAAATATGAGTATATTAGATAGTAAAAAATTATAGATCACCCATGAGAGAATCCATACATGCCTTTTTTTGGTCCTACATCAGTTATGTGCTAGAGAGATTTTGAGTACTTACACAGAACTAAGAATCTCAAAATAATACCTTCCAGCTTGCTTTTTTTTTTTTGTAAGATTGTCGATTGTAATGAAATGATATCAAACTATATCTTACTTATGGCCTATATAGATTGGGGAGCACTACAGCATGGTTCCTTTTGGAACCACAGACCGATGATAGTATTGTGATTGGATTTAAGCCTAGAAAAGATGTCAAAGCTTAAATAGAAAGAGTATATAAGAATCCATACAAGTGTATATTTAATTCACATTGATTATGCACTAGGAAGAATGTGGATAATAATACCAGGACTAAGGAATATAAAATAATAACCTATGTGGGTAAGGTCCTAGGTTGTTAAAATCCGCTTCTGGTGATCATTTAATTCACTTGGGATGGGAAAGCGTGTAACTGATTGAGCACGCACAAGACCTGATTGATATCTAGGTGAATTGAGTGATTTTACTAATGAGTGATTGGAACCAATACTCATTTAAGAAACAACAAGTCCTTGCAAAACTATCCTAGAAAAGTGGGTTAATTTATCAAAAATTTCTTCCTCAAAGAGAACCTACCGTTGAAGGCATAAGAAATTTGGTATATACAAAGTTGCTTGTCTACTTATAGAGAATTGGCATATAAAAAGTTGTTTTTAGGTTGCATGTCTACTTATCTTATATATACGAAAAAATCCTCCAATCAAAAGACATAAAAAATTGGAATGGCTCAAGAGTGTCAGTGTGATACACACAAAGTGATTGAGTACAAACTTGCCTAGCCAGTATCGAGTAGGCTTGAAAAAACTTTTCATGTGTACTGATGGGCACCCTAAAGTATTTTCCTTTATTTTGAGATTATATTATGTAGCTGCATTGGTAGATCACATATACCAAAATATAGGCATAATAATATTACCAAAGATGGGCATCCATGTTAATATCTTGAAAACTGACTTAGATGCTAACTCGTTAGTGTTTGGGTTATGAGTCAACAACTCAGCCGTGGGTGAAACATGGATTAATCCATTGACTTATGGAATCATTTATACAATATAATAATGAATATTTAGAGGAAATAAAAATTTTAAAAAAATTAAAAATATAAATAAATATAAAAGTTACGACAATCATAATTTAATTAGTTATTACATATGCAATATCCATGATCCTCGTCAGAAATAATAAAATATCTATACCATAAAAATGATAGATTATTCCAATTTATTTTATAGAAAAATAAATAAAAAGATATCTATTAGTATCTTTTACTAAATATATCTCTTATTGGATTCAGGCTTAGCATGGCTGCTAAATTTCGACCAAAGACCAACTTGGCTAAGGATTCGGGTTGCCAAGACATTGGTCTTATTGCAAGCCGCCATCACTCAGATTGGATTTGCATTAAAAATATATTTTAAAATTTAAGATATAAAAATAGAATTAATATAAAATATGTATATTTTTATAATTTTTTATTTTGATTCTACTTTTTAAACACATTGATCGACATTCTATGCTACTCTTTGATGATAGCATAAGTAGAAAATAATCATGAATTAATTAATTTTAAAACCTATGTAATTATTTATATTATGGAGAATATATCTTATTGATTTGTAATAGTACTACAATAGTTAAGATTTGAAAATACTGAAAAAATAACATAAGTATACATTGTATGTATCATTTTCTTCCAAAAGATTGAAATGATTATTTTTTTATACAAATTATTTGATTATGAAATATCATAACCTATTTAAAATAATTTCACCTAATGACACTGAATAAGTATAAAAAAGAATCAAAATGACACAACAAGAAGTTATTGTGCGGTGGTTTGGCGGTTGTATACCATGTCAAATATGAACCCTCACTCTAGGTTGCTTCAATCCCTACAGCTGTTAGTTTTGCTTAGCGATGCTTTCGGTTGTTAGTTTGTTTCTCTCTACTTATGCTTGTTAATGCTCTTTTGTAAGAGTTTAATGGGTTGACTCCCATTACTAATTTGAAAAAAAAGAATTTAGGTTTTTCTTCCTCAAAACCAGCTAATTTTTTCATGGATCCGAATGCCTTTCCAAATCCTTTAAGAAACCGGATGGGCTAGAGTTTGGTTTGCTGGTTTTCCGATCAAATTGGCTGGCCCAATGTGGCAGTAATAACTATAGGACTTAGACAAGCTCTCGGCATAGCTAATGTCAAAACTTAATTCTAAAAATAAAATAATAAAAAAATATTCATAATTTTTTTTTAATAAGAATGCTATTATGTTTGCCTAATAAACTGAATATTTTGGTGCTAAATATGGTGGGTTGGTGGTTTATTAGAGTCTAAATATTAACTTTGCCTTCAGTGCTCAGGAAAAAAAAAACTCTTTAGGCCTGTTTCAATACTTTTATAAGATTAAGCTGAAAATTATGTAGAATTCGAAGATTGAATCGTCTATTTAAGTATGGCTCTGTATCAACCAAATATCATTCAATTTAAATTCTGTAGGAAGAAAAACAATTTATAGATTTTTTTTACAACTCAAAGACTGGCTTGGGTTAGATCTGGATAAACTTTTAGAAAATACAAGCTAAATATGCTAAAATGTTTGATACTTATAAAATTTTTAATTTAATTCTGTAAAAATATTCAAACAAGCCCTGTGTTTGTGCAAGTTTGGGGTGGATTTCGGCGTAGATAAAATATTTTTTTAATAATAAAAAGCGGCTGTAGCAACTTCCCATTGACGCAAAGCCAAGCCATTTTCTCGGGGCTTGCCCTCTACCCACCGTACCCCTTCTACGGCTCCATCATTCGTTTTCAAAGCAGAAAACGCTCCCTAAAAAAACGCTTACACAAAGTAGCCAAGGCTGTGTTCTCTCCACGAAGAAAATGTTCCAGATTTTGATCGAGATCGACCGCAGCTGAAAAGAGTTAGATTGAAAATAATGATTTTTGGAGAGTTTTGGAACCGGGAACGATGCTCGCTCGAGAGAATCTCCTCTTCGAACGATATATAAGAGGAGGCAGATGGAGGACCTCGAAGAGCACCCAAGCCCGCAGTAGAGAAGCCCTTGTCCTCCTCCGTTTAGAGCAGGCTCCTCTCCTTCGAATCCCTTTGAGGTATAAATCCCATCGATCTAGAGCTCGGGTTTGTGATTTCTTGGACAAGGTATTGTCTTGAATGTGAATTGATGAATATCCTTGGAAGAAATCTGTGCTTCATTTTACACCGATAATTGCACTTTCTACTATGTCGGATCTGCAGTTAAATTTCAAAATATGAACTTATGATCGGACGATATGTTGTGTTTGAGTTAGTGGTGTTGGGGAATTTCGATGCTAGGTTATGCAGAATTCCTGTTTGATGCAAGAGCTGCGAGAGGAACAGAGCTTTTGATTTAATCTCGCTGTTTCTGGTTTATGTGTAGTTGCGTACTTGTTAGGTTTCATCAAGGGGGTGACAAAAAAAGGATGGCCTGCTAGAAGGTAAAGCAGAGAGATTTGTAACTTGTTAGGAGGACAGAGGCTACCATTTATGTTGAAGGCCAATCTGGAGGTGGGCAGTCATCCTATTTGTACACCCTGCAAGTATTTGCATTGTAATAAAATGCTCCATAAGATGAAACTAATCCACAAGTAGAAAAAAAAGATTACAGTGTTCTTAGATAGAATCAATGAAAACTGCTGATACTATTATCACAAAATTTCCAATGAGTCCATGAGAAAATTTCAGGGTTTGAATTATGATGAGATTGCCTATTTGGATATAATATTATGGAGAAAAGACATTCCTCAAGGGATTACGGATGAAATAGGGAACAAGGAAATAATCAAAAACCAGATGAAACAACAAAAAATCAAGGTCAGAGAAACAGAGAGAGATCTTTAATAATATCTTGAAAAGCTGAAAACATAGCTAGCCAAGGCAGAGTGGTTTACTCACAAAAGAGTAATGGTAAAGGGTGTGGAAATTACATATTCACCTAAT
Source organism: Phoenix dactylifera (assembly GCF_051530095.1). Classification (NCBI taxonomy): domain Eukaryota; kingdom Viridiplantae; phylum Streptophyta; class Magnoliopsida; order Arecales; family Arecaceae; genus Phoenix; species Phoenix dactylifera. The sequence continues at coordinate 33,625,281 of NC_143192.1, read as the reverse complement.
AAGCTGATAGGAGCTGCAGAAAAGGAGAAATTAGATAGATTTACTTGGAAAAGTATGGAACTAACAACCCCAACATTTTTCAGATTTCTAGCTGAACTACGTTACTGTAACAACAAAACAACAAATATATACAAAGCGAACATTGTTTGCTGCAGCATACTATTAGTGTCACGCAAGTTCGTGCTTCTAAATTAAACACGAAGATACACTTCTAACCAGTTTCTGTGGCCAATGTTGCTGCCACTGCAGAGGCCATGCTATCGATTCCGCAAATGTTGTGGCCTCTGCATAGTCGATAATATCCATTTTCTCCCCAATGCTTTCCCCATGAGTTCTTTATGATCCAGTATGGTCGGTACCCAAGCCTCAGAATGGAGAATCCTCTAGCTCCATATCCAACCAGCAGCACCCCATGGTTCAGCCACCGCTTGAAGCAGATCAATGGGCATGAGACACCTCGAACATATGTCTGCATGAAAGCTGCATTCAATCCTACTGCATGAACATAAAAACAAACATAAATGATCAGTATAAAATTAACCTAAGAAATGAGTGAGCTTACAACTTGAAAATGCTTACATGCTCTGTTATGGAGAAAAAAACATCAACTTGAAAATAAATGGAAGTCTTATTAAGATCCCTGCAGGGGGCTTTACCTGCGAGAGGACCATGATGGACTAGATTGGCCATGATCTGGTCTTCGTCAAGAGGTATGTTGGTGAAATTTGTGACTCGAACGGCAACTTTACTCTTGTTGAACCTGCATTCACCTTGTTTTCCAGTGTAAGGATAAGACTTATCCTCTTGTAAGCCACCTGCTTGCATTAAGTACTTGTAGGAATTTGTCATTAGACCGCCATTGCACCCATTATTGCATGCATCCTTCTCCACTGTGTCGCACTTCATATTTGCAAATAACAACAATTACGAAACTACTATTATGCATCAGAGGTAAAAAATGAAAAGAGGAAGAAGCAGAATTCTAGAAGCGTATTCATCTATTTTAAAGGAAGATTTATCAGTGGGTGTACAACCGTGTGATCGCAGTCTATGAGCTGCTGTTCGCTAAGGCTCAGAAGCTTCCCGGTTGCAATAAAGTTTGCTCCTTCAACAGCTCCAGTTGTGCTGAATGCCCAACAAGATCCGCAACTTCCCTGCATTTAAAATACCAAGCCATTTCAGAAAAGTAGTTTTCATGCAGCTTCATATCTCACGTAACTGCACTGCCTACTTTTGTTCTTTTCCAATTTCTAGTTATAAGTGTTTCTTTGAGCAATCCATTACGACCAAATTCGTTCCTCTATGCCATCCAAAATTGTCATTCATGGGACATTAAGGGAACTTCAAACCACCCTCGCTAGGTTTCCAATAGTTAACTAATTTTGTTTATCATGCAGCTGAGTTGTTACTCGAGATAGCATTAAGTTACCCGTCAGTCGCAGTGATTCTGACTTGATTCCTGAACCACAAAAAAGTAAAAGAAATCCAAATCCAGGTCCTTATCGAATGATGAGTGTAGTAGTATTATCTTCCTGCTGGAAATGTAAATCTGGCCAAAAATTGGATAATGAGGGTGAGACCTGAATCCAGGCCAAATTCTTCTTCTTCTTTATTCTTTTTGTCTAAAAGAAAAATCACATTCTAACAAATTCAACTCCCCAACTATTACGGGTGTTACTGCACATTCACAGACGAGTTGGTAATCCAGGAAATCACTATTTGCGAAGTCCACCTCCAACCAAATGCCGTGAGAAAAAGCAACCAGCAGTTTTCCTTACTCCCATCCAGGGTGCAAACAATTTCTAGTACAATGCCAATTCCAATCCTCAGCATATAGCACCCTTCCAGAGCAGTCCAGAGCCGGGTCAACTTTATTGACAATATAATCATACAAGTTTGGCATCAGATTGCCGATTGCCAATTTGGACAATTTGATTTGGTTCTCATTTTATCACGACGATTGGTTTAATTTCTTTCTCGTTCCATATGCAGGGCCGGCTGGAAAGCCCCCGGGAGGCTGACCAAAGGGAAGCAAAGGCCCCATATAAAATGGGATCACGAGCTGGCTACGAGTCTTCCCCCTTGATGGAAGGGAGGTGGAGAGTTTCCTGGCCTGCAGAGGGGCAATTTGGGAAGTTGGGGACAGTAGTTTTGTTTTGGGTGGGGAGAGGGAGAGGGGGGGAGAGAGAGAGAGAGAGAGAGAGAGAGAGAGGAGGGATTTGGTTGGCTTGATGGACGCCTGAAGCCACTCTTATCTTTCATCCCTTCTCTTTTTTGGTTTTGGTCTTGGTTTTCCTTCCCTCACATTACTCCTGATCCAGCTGGGCCATCCGGAAGAAAGATAGGGGGATTGGAGATGGACTTCTTGGAGGCTGGAGATTCTTTTAGTTTTCTCCTCTCGATTTCTTCTCCCCTCTTGGGTGGTAGAGAGAGAAAAGAAAGGAGGGGGTTGAATGGCTGCTGTGCTGTGATGTTGCAGTTGCTGCTTGGGTACTCACTTGAAGGGGAGATTGGTGGGATGGGACTTTTATTAATTAGATGGAGTGAATTTCCCATAATGACCCTACTTTATGCTGTTAATGAGCCGAGCTACTCGGGCTCGGCTCGGTAAAAGCTCGGCTCGGTAGTCAAACGAGCCCAAACCCGAGCCCAATATGAGGCTCGTTTACACTCGAGTCCGAGCAACTCACGAGCCCAAACGAGCTCTAGTCTTCCACTGAATTTTTTTTTTCAGCACCATAATTCATAAAAATATAATCACATAGAGAAAAATAGCTTGTTATCGAGCTCGAGCCTGAGCTCGAGCCCGATTACAAGCCCGAGCTCGGGCTCGTTCTAGAGTTCGTAATTGAAACGAGCTTTATGAACTCAAGCCCGAGCCTTTGCTTTGCCAAGCAAGCCCGAGCTCGAGCCCAAAATAGAGCTCGTTACCGAGCCTGAGCCCGAGCCCGAGCCTGAGCTTCTGTGAAACGAGCCGAGCCGAGCTCTCCCAGGCTCAGGCTCGGGCTCGGCTCGTTGAAAGCCCTACTTATAGAGAGGTTCCTTTATAGACAAATTCTTTTCTTTATTTTGACCATGAAGTGCCATGGGATGACCTTTTCCTATTCGGCTACATAGTAAACAGTATTGCCAAGCATTATCTCAATTATTTAATCAGTTTCGTGGCCCTTCATTTAGAGTAATTATTTTTATGTGCTTCCATTCAAGAATTATATTAAATTGAAAAGGCTTCTTGTCTACCTTTGTTAGATTCAGGTATCTTTGTTGAAATAGTATACTTGATAGCTATCTATTTTCATATATTTTTTTAAGTATTTTATATTTATTAAAATAATTATTATTAAAAAAAAAAAGCTTCGTTCATTGGATTCGCCTTAGGCCCCAAAATGTATAGAGCCGCCCCTGATGATTTATAGTTCAACTTAGTCACTCATAATCTAACCATTGTCAAAATCATGATTCATAATTTGTAACTCGTCAATTCAGATGATCTCTCGCAACAGTAAAATCCATGCATGTTATAATGAAACAAAGATTTCTTTCTCGTTTCTATGACAGATGATTTGTACGTAGTTCAACTTATTCAGTGAAGTCACTCATATTCTAACCATTGCCAATATATTGCCTTCCTAACAGCTCCTAGAATGAACTATCCATCTATCTATCTATAAATATATAATTATACGATTACGACTTTGGAAACTCGTATACTTAACAACGGAGGTGTCAGGCCGGCCAATGTCTGCAAACCAAATCCCGGATTCACTTACCTGTTTCTTCACGTCCGTGACAGCCCCCTTCTCCCTCCAATCAAAGCTTGATGGCAACCCGTCCACCTCCATCCTCGGCGCGGTCGGATACTCCACGGAGGCGCCGCCCTTATCATCCTTCGCCGCCATTCCCATGAACGCCCGCTCGAACTCCTCCTCGGTGAAGTCGGAGAAGGGCGTGATTCCGTGCACCGCCGTGGGGTCCAGCGCCTGGTGCTCCGCCGCCCTCGCCAGGTTCTTCGCGAACACCCCCAGCCGGCGGCCGTACTCCTCCAGGCTCCCGTACTCCTTCCCGTATCTCCTCATGAAAGCCCGGAATCGCAGCTCGGTGGCTCCCACCCGGCGGTGACCGGCAAGGTCTGTCACCGGCCGGATCTTGGGATCCTCGAGGGGGTCCGATGCGCCTGCGGAGCAGTATAGCAAGTAGACAGCGGCGGCGAGCACGGCGGCGAAGGATGGGGGGTTTCTTCCTCCCTTCTCCATCCTGATTCCTGGGGGGGTCGGTGAATGGGTTAGCTCTTTACTCCTCCTTATAATGGGATCAATTGTAACGTTTGACTTTGGGCTTCATTTTCAGTCATATTACGGGTCTACCATGGAGGGTGAGCTGTTAAATTTGGTTTATTGGAAAGGCAGTTGGGTAATTTAGTGCAGGTGGCAGGACAGCGGTGGCTGCATGCGAGGTCTTTAACGTCCACGTGGATTGTTTTGATATCCACGTGGCATCACGGGAGCACTTTGGGTGAGCACAAGGGTTGGGCCTTCAGGCCCATTCTATGTGCCTGTGTTGGGTTTGTAGTTGGGCCACATGATGGCTTTGTAACTGGTGGTAGGTAGCATTTCCCAACCTTAATGGGTGAGTTGGTCTCCTCTGACTCAAAATTAGTACTAATACAATAGGCTACTTATTGGATGACTTGGCTCAACCAACATGCTGTAATCCAATTCAACCTACGGAGTCATGGCTTTGAAATACTTAACCACTCCATTCGCCCTAATGTCATAGTTATGTTTGCAAATCGGGTATTAAGTTAAAATATTTTGTATCTTGAAATCTCAATTACAAGTACATTTTCATATTTAAGCTTGCCCATGGTATTATTTGGGCCGGATTGTGGTTCGCTAAGTGATCCAATGGATCGAAAAAATTTACCATGAATTTATCTCCCAATATGACCTGGGAAGCCAATGCTTGGATAGAGATCTGAAGTCTTGATCTTAAACAGAATTAGGTGAAATTCATGTTATACTTGATCCAGCTTGGTCCATTTGCAAACACTTGATCAGCAAAAAAAAAAAAATGGCTTCTTGAGAGGAATTGAAGTCACAATCGCTGGGGCTGGACTTAGAATTTGTGAAATTGCCAAGAAATAAACGAGCTTTAGAGGGTAGTCTTGATCGGCAGCAATTACAGTGTCACATAACAATTGTTAGTAAGGTTTCACCAAAACTTCACAAAATCACGAACTTTAAAATAAAATTTAATATAGGATTAGTTGACTATATTCAGTTAAGTCCAATATTCACAAAGTTTCCCAAGATCCATAAAAGCTTGCAAGCTTATTTTTGTATTATAAATTATTTATAATAATACGAATTTTTATTTGGTGATTAATAGTGATAAGCAGTCAAAATATCTTATTGTCGATCAAATTGGCTTAGGATGGGGGCTCTCAAAAAGATCCGCTATCAAGCTTGAAGCAATTTATTAGCTTGGACCTTCAGCAGTCAGAATATTTCCTGGGGAATTAGTTTGCATGCGAACTCGCAATTCTCAAAAAATAAGGTAGTTCCGTGTGAAATTTTACTTGTTCATGTGCAAACTAATGATCCTCTAATCAAAATACCTTCTGTTTATTTCCACTAATCAAAAGAGGCCTGGTTTCAGTTTGATGATGAGACCAAGTTTTACCTTTAATACAACGGGTAGATATATTTGCCCACCAAAGATTATATTTGCAGATGCTTATATAAGAAAATATATAAATAAACCTATCTTATGCAATCAATTTAAGCTTTTGGGACAAATTGTAATTTTAACATAGTATCAGAGCAGAGGTCCTGAGTTCGTTCTTCGCACTCTTAAACCCCATTATTAAACATTTCACATGTTGGGCTCACCACTTTTCTTGCTAGAAGATGACACGATGAAATAGCTATTATCTCATAATATCTTTTTTAATGACTCCCTTAATAATAGTAATCAATTGATTAAGACAATGATTCATGTCCTAACATCCAACTTGACTAATTAATTCGATGGTATGTGAATGGGACTTGGAAGTGATGTGTATATTGTTATATTCATACGGGACTAGCCATGGAAAAGATGGGTTTTGGTGCATCTGCTTTACTCTAGTATGGTCCAGCCCAAGGGTAGCTCAATAATGTGTAACCTTTACAGAGAGTTAAACTGGCGTTATAAGAACAACTCGTGCATCATTTCTCGTGCATCAGGAGGAAGCTTCTTCCTCTCTTTAATCTTTTGAAGTTCTGCTAGTGACTTTTAGTACCCTGTTATTCCTGCTTTCATTTTCCCTTTCTTTCTGCACTTCTATCTGCTATACTTTCATTACCTGAACGAAAGTGATTGGACAAGTGACCAATAAAAAAGAAGTTCCGAATTTGTTTATGTTTTGTCTGGCTGTCATACTGAACCCTAAACTTCTTTTATCCATGCTTGGGACTGGCATTTGCAGTGTTTATATTTCATCCTCCTCTTTTTTTTTTTTTTTTTTTTTTTTTTTTTTTTTTTTTTTTTTTTTTTTTTCCGAAACGGGTGCTTCATACAGAACGTGTATGAATACACCCAATAAGATCAAAATACAATATCTCGCGGAGTGCCAGTGGCAGCTCCCCCTCCCCTGACCAAAGGGCGTAACCCGAATGGTGGGCCGCATAGGCGGCCACCCAATCAGCCGCCCCATTGGCCTCCCGAAATACATGCTTGGCCTGGATGGCCCCCCCATCTCTCATCATCCTGACTATATCGCGGATCAAGGGGTGGTCTAAGCTCTCACCCCTCAACCCCTTCTGAATCCATCCAATAACAGTAGCTGAGTCGCCCTCCAAAATAATCGAGCTGGTCTGCGTCATCGCCCGTGCATGTCGAAGCCCCGCCCAGGCAGCGCGCAGCTCTGCTCCCGGGACTGATGTAGCGAACAACTGGCAGCCACCTGCGGCCACAACCCTGGAATGCAGGTCCCGTATGACAAAACCTGCACCACCTCGCGAGCCGCCATCCAACACAGACCCATCAAAGTTGACCTTGAGGAAGCTCGGGGGTGGGGGCTCCCAGGTGAAAAACACCATCTGAGGAGCTGCCAGAGCAAGGGGGGAACCCCAGGTGTCCCGAGCTGTCAAAGGTCTAACTAAGGAAGGGATATGGCTGATCTCCGTGGCCTGTGCTCGAGCAAACTCTGCTGCAAACCTCGGTGACACCCTGCGCTGGCCGAGAGTACGAGCATTCCTTGCCAGCCAGATCTGAAGGGCTGTGCAAGTCGCTCTGATGCCCTCCTCATGAGTCTGCGGACTAGCTAGCCACTGCCGCGTCACACTAAGGAACTGTATTCGCGCACATCGGGCCCCCTGCGGGATCCCTGTCTACTGCCATGTCGACATCGCCCAAGTACACTGAAAGAGCACATGGTCCACTGTCTCCTCAGCTCCACACGTCCCGCACTCCGCAGGGATCCCCCAGCCACGCCTGCTCAGCACTGCTCTCGTCGGAAGGCGGTCCCAGAACACCTTCCACAAAAAGAGAGCTGCCCTCGGGTGAAGGCCGGACCTCCAGATCCAAGCGCAATCTGACCCCGGCTCGTGCTCTGGCTGAATGGCGCGGGAGAGGTCTCCCAGTCTAACACCGGCCCGGCTCGAAGTGTCCCAAACTCTGACATCCGGCCCCCCACATCCTGGTAACGGGAGTGACCGAATCCTCACAGCTAGGTGTACCCCGAAGAACAGCCGTAACCTGGCCTCATCCCACTCTGCCCCTCCTGGTACTAGGAGATCGCACACCCGTAGCCCCTCCACTGCCTCTGTATCAACCATGGTCGGCCAGCGACTCAGGGGAAGGGTGTCCACCCACGCATCACTGGTCACATCAATACTCCGGCCATCGCCGATCAACCACCTGGTATGTGCTGCAACTGATGGCAGGTACCTCCCGATCTCGCGCCACATGAAGGAGACTCGACGACCGGTCCGTGCTGCTGCTGAAGCCCCCCGACCATATCTAGCTGCCATCACCTGACTCCAGAAGCTGTGCGGCACTAACATAAACTGGGCCGCGTGCCGGGCAATGAGTGCCTCACGCCTCTCAATGAGGGACTGCACCCCTAGACCACCCTCGCTAGTAGGAAGGCAAACCTGCTCCCAAGCTACCAGATGCACTCCATGGCCTCCACTATATGACCCCCACAGAAAGCTCCGAAGAAGGCGCTCGATCCTCAGCAGAATCGTCTTCGGTACCACTATGTTGGCCATAAGGTACACCGGAATAGATCCCAGCACTGATCTGACCAATGTCACTCTCCCCATCATAGATAGGGAGGATGCCCTCCATCCCTCCAGCCTGCTCTGGACCCGCTGCACCAAGCCCAAGCACTCGGCCACCCGTAGCCTCCGACCCGTGATAGGGACGCCAAGGTAGGTCAGCGTCCCCTCTTGCTCCGGTACCTGCAGTATCCCTCTGATCTCCTGTCTGACTCCGCTCTCTGTGCTGGGGCTGAAGAAAATGGCAGACTTGAGGAAGTTCACTCTTTGACCGGATGCCACGCAATAGTCTGCCACCACCCTGTGTAGGACCCGTGCCTCTGGAATCCGTGCCCTGGCCAAGAGAAGACAGTCATCAGCAAAGAGTAAATGGGAGATAGGGCGAGCCCCCGGTGCTGGCACATAGGCCTCCAGCTCCCGGCTGGCACACGCTCCCTGCAAAGCACGGGATAAAATATCAGCACAGATAATAAACAAATAAGGGGATAAGGGACATCCCTGTCGTAATCCCATCGTGGACTCGAAGAAAATTGATGGAGTGCCGTTGACCAAGATAGAAAACTTTGGCCCCCGGACACACCCCATAATCCACCCAATCCACTGCCTGGGGAAGCCGTGCACCTCCAGTACCCGCTGGAGAAAACTCCACCTGATCCTGTCGTAAGCCCGCTCCATGTCCAGCTTGACTGCCATCAAGCTGTGCCGCTTCGATGCCCGCCGAAGATCCCACATCATTTCCTGGGCTAACATAACATTATGAGAAATATTTCTACCAGCTACAAAGGCCCCCTGTTCCTGACTAATGATGCCAGGTAAAAGGGGCTTCATCCTGCCCACCAAAATCCTTGCCACAACCTTGTATAAGGTTGTGCACAGGCTAATGGGCCTAAAGTGACAAGGCTCAGCCGCATCCTGGCGCTTAGGCATAAGCGTGATGAAGGTGGCCTTCCAATCCTCAGGCATCGCTGCCTGGGTGAAAAAGCACTGGATGGCCTCCACCACTGCTGGTCGGATAATACCCCAATACCGCCGGAAGAAGAAAGGGGGGAAACCATCGGGTCCCGGGGCCTTGTCAGCTGCCAAGGCCCAGACCGCCTCATGCACCTCCTGTGCCATCACCGGTCGGATCAGGGATGCACACTCAACCTCACCAATACCCACGTCCACCCTGAGAGGGTAGTGACCATCATGGGCCTCCTCATCCTCTGTCCATCTAGCGCGGAAAAAATCAAGCAAGACCTGTCGAATGGCAGGCTCACCCTCCACCCGATGGCCGGACCTATCACGCAGGGAATGGATCATGCTCCATCGTCTCCGGATGACTGTCGTCCGATGAAAGAAGCTTGTATTACGATCACCCTCGCTTACCCACTGCACACGAGATTTCTGTCTCCAGAAGACCTCATGTTGCCGTAGCAGCGAATGGTGAGTCGCAAGTAGGCCCTGAAGATCAACCATATCGTCCTTCGGAAGCACGCCCCCTAGGTCTTCCTTCCTTTGCAGCTCAGCGATCGAGGTCTCTATCCCCTCCAAACGCCGAAAAATGTTACCCACAACCTCGCGGTTCCAACGGCGCAAGCGCCTCTTGGTCTTCTACCCCATAAAACTTCACCTGATACGCTCAGATCAAGGATGTAAAAATGGCCAGTAACTTCTGGACTAAGGCTAGATGGGCTCGGTTATACAACTCAGGACCTCATCCAAAATGACTAGCTAGAAGTTATTATTTGAACTTTTGATCATGTATAAGTACTAAAAATCTCCTCGGCGAATAACTGATGTGGGACTAAACATACATCCATATAGATCCTCACATACTCCCCATATTTAAGCCCTGACATCTTCGTCATGCTAAGGATTCAAATCCATTCAAATCTAATCACATACACTACGATAGGCCCGTGGTCAGCATGCTGCAGTGTCGACATAGGCTTTGGGCTAAGTTCACTCTGATACTATTTGTAACAACGTAGGAGCTATCCAAAATGACTAGCCAGAAGTTATATTTGAGTTTCTTGATCCTATATAAGTACGCAATATCTCCTCAGCAAATAACCAATGTGGGACTAAACACACGCCTGCATGGGTCCTCACATCAGTACTTAACCATTTTAAGCTTTGGTGCCAAATCCACCGTAGAGATTCCTACCTCTGATCACTAGAAGCTACTGGACTTTCATGGTATATATGGATGGCTAGCTAAAATATTTAAAACTTTCCTGATATTTAAATCCTTGTTATTTTTTTTATTTCCTTTGAACCTAGATAATGACAAGAGGCATGTTAGAATGCATGCAACCGTTCTTGCACTTTATTCAAATGCTAGTGGAAACCTCTAGCTTCCCCTCTCATTTTAATATGCACCGTTTCATTATGAGAGTATCTGAATCCACCCTGCTTTGTGCCACCATATGGTGTCACTGGTTGATCACTAGATTCGCTACCTACTGATGGTGTGCAAGTGAGAGGCTGCAGGAGGTGCATGTGTTCATTTTGATCTTTACCTACAAGTTGATGGAAAGGATGATTTGGCTGCAAATGAGATCGTCCGTCAGTACTCATGGGAGAATACTACCTATAGTGCACATCAGGGAATGCCTTCAATTAACTCGTCGCATTGGATTCCAGTGGAACTCTGTTTGTACTAAAGCTGGGATTCTCCTGAACCGAGAGGTTTTGTACCTTGATTTCGTGGCTTTTTACCTTGGCTTGTTACCTTGAATCCGTTCCCCTGGCTTAAAGTGGCAAGGGATGGTATCATCTCAAACAACGTTTGGTTGTGCCATTCATAATGTTTTAGAAATTGTAAAATAGATCCTAAAATAATTTTACAGCCTAGAGTGTTGACATAGAGTATGTCACGCCCCCATCCCGAGATCGCGGGCCGGGGGTCGCGCCAACCGCCGCACACCCGTAGGAAACTCTCCCCACGAGCATGCAAGGCATCTAAACCAAACACCTCAATTATGAAATTCCAAAATAATTTAACAGAATAAATTGAAATCTTATTCCATTGACTAACTCAAGTCATAATGTCTCACAAGTCTAAATATGCAGCGGAATAATCATTTACCAACATGCAGAAACCTAGTTCTTAAAATAATAAAAGTCCACCAATCATAATAAATGTCCATAATAACAAATCAACTTAAATAACCCTAATCTAAGATAACTTGTGCCACAATCCTTCTAGTCGCTCTCCCAATTTGAATCCCCAATAGACTAGTTCTCGAAATCTGTAAAACAACAAGAGATGGTATAATGAGCTAGACAGCCCAGTAAGTAATGAACACTCTAGCTAGATAAATCAAGCACTAATATGTGGAAAATAAATAAATATGCAGTTCCAAAGTATAAGTCAAATATTTCTTAAATTCAAAAGATTTTTTTCGCGGTTTCAAGATTCTTTCACATATTCAATTTATCATGTCGATCCTGGACTATGACCACATGTTCCCTGTGGCAGGGTCATCAACACCGACTAATCTTCTTGCGGTGAGTCCTTCAGGACAGTCAATTGCCAACGTATCTGCCCCCATTGGCGGGGTCCTCAACATAGCCAGGTCGATAGTTCAGCTTGTTCTCTATTTCATATTTCAGTTATATATAAAAAAAACATATAATGTCAAAACCAAATGTCGTTCATATCTTAATTTCTTGCAATTTATCAGATTCAACTCAACAGCCAGGAACTATGACCACATGTTCCCTATGGTAGGGTCATATCACCGACTATTCTTCTTGCGGTACCAATGTATTAGCCCCCATTGGCAGGGTCCTCAACATAGCCCGACTGCAAGTCTGAATCTATTTCAAGTCATAATCTTTTCTTACATTATGTTTAGTGTTCCAAGCCAAAAGATACAATGTCAGAGCAATTAAACACAATTCAAATCAGAAGCAAATACGTTCAATCATAATCATATAATATTCTAAAATACACATATAATCCATGCATCAAATTCGAAATCATGAATAATTCGATTCGTGAAACATATATATAGTTTGCCGATAAATCTAGAAAAGAGGTTACATCACTTACCTTGCGAACGCGATCCACGACAAATCCAATTAATTCCACAAATCCCTTCCAGAACCTAATATTCAAAAATTGTATTCATCTTTTAAAATTCATCACAATAAATATATATAAAGACTTAAATTTTTAATATCCTCCCATGGCTGGCCCCGCAGGAGTGCCTAGCACCCCGAGTTTGGGTTCATACCCGTAAACCATTCTCTTTCTTTATTATTGTTGGGGGGAATAAGATTTTTCCCCCAAATGACACAAATGCCCCTAAGAAGCCGCACAACCTCCGACCCTGGACGGCCGAAGTCGGCGTCCGACCTCGGAATGCCCGACCTCAAGACGACTGACCTCGAGACCTCCGATCTAAGAAAAACCCCGATGTTCGAGGTCTACTCTTGTCAACCACCTACTACGGCCGTGCACCTCTGAGGTCCGGCCGAGGACCATACCCTGACGCCCCTCTGGCATTTATTGCGCATGGCCGCTGTAACCCTCCGGCTCACTCCACAATTAATGCGGATCTCCGGCTTACTCCACAATAAATGCGGATCTCCGGCTTACTCCACAATAAATACGGATCTCCGGCTTACTCCACAATAAATGCGGATCTCCGGCTTACTCCATAATTAATGCGCATGGCTCCTGTCATCTACGGACTCTCAGCTCCCCACGGCAAATTAGCCCAGCAGAGTCTAGTCGACTATGATAAGTCTCTGATCTCGGCCATACCTCCGACACCAATGCAATAATTCGCCTGGTAGCGTGCTCGTTCGGGTTGTACGACGCCCTCACCGCCGACATCAGTGCAATAATTCGCCTGACCGTGCGCCGACCTGAACAACATGCCGAGCCGTACTACGGCTTCGCCCTGTTACATCGCAGGTAAACCGACCCCCGCCTATAAAAGGGAGCCTTCGCCTCTCAGGAGGGGGTTGAAAAAATGGATACACTCTACAGATACTGTTTATCTCTCTTTTTACACTATTTGCCCCCTCCCTGACTTGAGCGTCGGAGGGCCGGCGCCGGAAAACCCGGCCACCGGTTCGTGTGCAGGCACCCAGGCGGAGGACGCCGCCAGCTGACGGATCGCCGCCCCGCCGCGAGGATCTGCTGCTCCTTCTCTCCGGCCGCCCCAGACAGAGGACGCCGCCCGCCGACCGGACGCCGCCCCGCAGTGGTGACCCGCTGCTCCCTCTCCCTCGACCGAAGATTGCCCCCGAGTCCGATTTCCAGCAACAGTTGGCGCTAGAGGAAGGGACCGAGTAGCAGTCATGAAGTTGAGAAGTAAGGGAGCCTCTAACATCTCCCGGCGTCCCCCGCAAAGTCCCGGACACTCCGTCGGGAATTCCCCAACTTTGGCTGACCTAGTCCCTCAGATCCAGCCGGAACAGTTCAATGCCCTGGTACAGCAAGTCCAGGCCCTGGCCGCCGCCGTTCAGGGCCTGCGGCGTGAGGAGGCTTTACCGACGCTTCCCCCGCAGGCCCAGGCCCCGCCGGAGCGTCTCCCCAACGGCCCAGTTCTCCCCGGCCAGAATCTACATGGCTCCTCCAGAGCCAACAATGAAGAGCGAACTTCTCCCCGGAGGGAGCTACCGGGGGAAGATTTCAACAGAAGACTCCAGCCTTCTGAGGCTGAGTCAGCCCCGGACCGCCGTGAGCCGACGCAGACCACGGCGACAGTTCCGCGGGTGGGAGAGCTTGATAGAAAGGTTGAGCACTTGGAGCGCCAAATCGCAGCGCTCCACGGTAAGAAGGCGAGGCAGGAGGGAGACTTTGAGTTCACCACCAAGTCTCCCTTCTCCCGCCAGATCGAGGACGAGCCGGTTTCCGCGAGGTTTAAAATGCCTCAGGTGGAGCCCTACAGCGGAATCACCGACCCTCTCGACCACCTGGAGAGCTATCGGGCCCTCATGGCCCTACAAGGGTCCTCGGAAGCTATACTTTGCAAGGCCTTCCCAGCAACCCTCCGAGGGACCGCTCGGCTTTGGTTTTCTGGACTGAAGCCGAACACGATATCCTCCTTTGAACAACTCGGCAGGCAGTCCGCCACCAACTTTGCTGCCAGCCGACGTCAACAACGGACGTCAGATTCCCTCTTGGACATCAAACAGAAGGAAGGGAAATCTCTTAAGGAGTACCTGGACCGCTTCACCGCCGCCACATGGGAGGTTCGCGAGCTCGACCAGTCGATAGCCATGTCGGCTCTGAAGACTGGGGTTCGCTCCTACCGACTCCTCTTCTCCATCGAGAAGAGCTTTCCGGCCGACTTCACCGAAATGTTGGCCCGGGCCCGGAAGTATGCCAAGGCCGAGGAGGCAGTTGCCTCTAGGCGGGGAGCAATTGAGCCCGCCTCTAAGAAGCAGAAGAAGCGCCGCGAGGAGCGCGGCCGACAAAGGAGCCGATCCCCCCGTCGAGAGAAGAATCTCCCCAGACTGAGGAGCCCGCCCCGTCAGCAGGGGCGACCTCAGCAGAGGACCCCTCCTCGACTGAGGTCCCCACCACGGCCTCGGACGTACCCGGAGAGATACGAGAACTATACACCCGTCAACGCCCCCCGGGCCGAGATCCTGATGGAAATCGAGGGCCGGGACTTCTTCCGACCCCCGCCGCCTATGCGAGACATGGGATTCTCCCGTAATCTCAAGAAGTACTGCCGCTTCCACCGAGATCGTGGGCACGACACGGAGGACTGCTTCCAGCTCCGGGACGAAATAGAAGCACTCATCCGTCGAGGAGTACTCAACCGGTTCGTGAGGAACCGACATGAAGAAAGGAGGCCGGCGGAGAATACCATACCATCCGAGAATCCGGACGATAACAGGCCCATTGCCGGCACCATCAACATGATTGGGAGGGCCTCGGCAGGAGCAGCCGCCCA
Source organism: Phoenix dactylifera (assembly GCF_051530095.1). Classification (NCBI taxonomy): domain Eukaryota; kingdom Viridiplantae; phylum Streptophyta; class Magnoliopsida; order Arecales; family Arecaceae; genus Phoenix; species Phoenix dactylifera. Next base: position 33,610,109 of record NC_143192.1, on the reverse strand, counting down.
GGGAGCATCCCCGAAGCGCCCACGCACCGATGAAGTCATCTCGTTCTCGGACGAGGACTTAGAAGGGGTCGAGACCCCCCACGATGACGCTGTGGTCATCTCAATGATTGTAAATAGGTTTGATGTAAAGCGTGTCCTAGTTGACAATGGAAGCTCAGCCAACATTTTGTACTATCATGCCTACCAAAAAATGGGGCTGCCAGAAGGACATCTCCGGAGAATTAATGCCCCGCTGGTCGGGTTCACCGGAGATTCGGTCCCGGTTGAAGGCGAGGCCAGCTTCCTTGTTACGGTTGGCCTCGCCCCCCGGGAGAGCACTGTGAGGACGGACTTCCTGGTGGTCCGTCTGCCCTCGGTCTACAACGCCATCCTTGGGCGGCCAGGGCTAAACGCCCTTCGAGCCGTGGTTTCAACCCACCATCTGCTCATGCGGTTCCCCACCGGCCAAGGAGTAGGCGAGGTCCGCGGAGACCAGCTGGTCGCCAAACAATGCTACATGGCGGCCCACGGAGCAAAGCAACCAGCCGAGGCGACGATTCAGCCTACGGGCCCCTCATTGCCCATAGAAACCCTCGATGCGAGGGACACCCTTTGGAAGAAGCAAGTAGAGCCCGGTGAGCTCCTTATTCAAGTTCCACTACAAGAAAATTTTCCCGAGCTAACCGTGCAGGTCGGCTCCGGCCTCGGCGCCCACGAGAGGGATCGCCTCGTCAGCTTCCTGCGGGACAACGCTGACGTCTTCGCCTGGCCGCCCGCGGACGTGCCAGGAATTGACCCTGAGGTCATGGTCCACCGACTCCAGGTGAGGCCAACCAGCAGGCCTGTAAAGCAGTAGAAAAGAGGCTCCGCCCCGGAACGACAACGAGCTGCGGCTGAGGAGGTGAACAAACTCCTCGGGGCCGGCTTCATCCGGGAGGTCTCCTACCCGGATTGGCTCGCCAACGTAGTCCTCGTAAAGAAGGCCAACGGGAAGTGGCGTATGTGCGTGGACTACACCGACCTAAACAAGGCCTGCCCGAAAGACAGCTTTCCCCTCCCGAGCATCGACCAGCTCGTCGACTCCACTTCAGGACACCAACTGCTAACTTTTATGGACGCCTTTTCAGGGTACAATCAAATCCGAATGGCGCCGGAAGACGAGGAGAAGACGGCCTTCATCACTGACAAGGGCACCTACTGCTACAAGGTGATGCCCTTTGGCCTGAAAAACGCTGGGGCCACCTATCAGAGACTGGTCAGCCAAATATTCAAAGACCAGATCGGCCGAAATATGGAAGTCTACGTGGACGACATGCTGGTGAAAAGCCGAGCGGCGGAACACCACATAGCCGATCTCAACGAGACATTCGCCAAGCTCAGGAGATACCAAATGAAGCTTAACCCGGCGAAGTGCGCGTTCGGGGTCACCTCGGGCAAGTTCCTGGGTTTCATAGTGACCCAGCGCGGAATTGAAGCCAACCCGGAGAAAATCCGGGCACTGCAAGAGATGTCGCCTCCAAAGACAGTTAAGGAGGTGCAGCGGCTCGCGGGGCGGGTTGCCGCCCTGGGAAGGTTCGTCTCTCGGTCAGCCGAGCGCTGCCTCCCCTTCTTCAAGAGCCTCAAACGGCCGAAAGACTTCCGGTGGACAGAAGAATGCCAGCAGGCCTTTGAAAAGCTTCGGAGCCTTCTGGCCTCTCCCCCACTGCTCACCAAGCCCCAGAAAGGCGAGATCCTTTACTTATATTTGGCCGTCTCCCCAGCTGCAGTGAGCTCAGTCCTCGTCCGGAAAGAGGACAAGCTCCAAAAGCCGGTCTATTACACCAGCCGGGTTCTCAGGGATGCTGAGACCCGATATTCTAAACTTGAGAAGACCATCTTCGCTCTCATCATCTCGGCTCGGAGACTCAGGCCTTACTTCCAAGCCCACACGATAGCTATATTGACCGACCAGCCTATGAAGCAAATATTGCAGAGGTCGGATCGTGCGGGGAGGATCGCCAAATGGGCGGTCGAGCTCGGGGAATTCGACCTCGAATATCGGCCCAGGCCGGCTATCAAAGCTCAGATACTCGCCGACTTCATCGTGGAGTGCACCCTTCCGGACGACCCCGAGAGGCCACCCGAATCCGTGGAGGAGGCCCCGAGGCAGCCATGGGTCCTGCACTCGGACGGGTCCTCGACCTCGGGGGGCAGCGGGGCCAGACTTATCCTCACCAGTCCAGACGGAGTGGTGGCCGAGCAAGCTTTGCGCCTCGAATTCCCGGCCTCGAACAATGAGGCCGAGTATGAGGCTCTCATCGCCGGGCTCAAGCTGGCGAAAGAACTAAAAGTGGAAGACCTGACGGCCTTCAGCGACTCCCAGCTGGTAGTGAACCAGATCCAAGGAGATTTCGAAGCTAAAGAGCCATCCATGCAAAAGTATCTCCAAAAGGTGCGGGAACTCATATCTGCCCTGAATTCTTTCAATATTCAGTATATTCCCAGAGCGGAAAACCTCAGGGCAGACCAGCTATCCAAATTGGCAACCTCCCGCATGAGCGAGCTTCCCAAGGGAACAGCGCTCGAGTATCTTCAGATCCCCAGCACGGAGGAACCCGAGCCCACCATGTGCATCGACTCCGAGCCAAGCTGGATCGATGGGCTCGTCTGCTACCTTCAGGACGAAACTCTACCTCATGACGAGACGGAGGCTCGCCGAATCAAGCGCCAGGCCCCCCGGTATGTCTTGTACGAGAACAGACTCTATCGGCGATCATTTACTTCTCCCCTTCTCAGATGCCTCCGCCCCTCCGAGGCGGACTATGCCCTCCGAGAGGTCCACGAAGGGATCTGCGGAAATCACCTGGGGGGTAGGGCATTAGCCCATAAGGTCCTGCGACAAGGATATTACTGGCCCACACTCCAGAAGGATGCAACGGATTTCGTCCGGAAGTGCGATCGGTGCCAACGAAACGCCAATATCCAGCGCCGACCTTCAGCTCTACTGACCTCCATCATCACCCCCTGGCCGTTTGCCCAATGGGGGATCGACATCCTGGGGCCCTTTCCCCTGGCCACCGGACAGAGAAAGTTCCTGGTCGTCTCCATCGACTACTTCACCAAATGGGTCGAGGCCGAACCCGTCGCCCGGATCACCGAGCAAAAGATGCGGGACTTCGTGTGGAAGTCCATAATCTGCAGATTCGGACTACCCCGTATCCTTATATCTGACAATGGTCGACAATTTGACAATGTTCATTTCAGAAAATTTTGCTCTAAGCTCGGCATTGATCACCGTTTCACCTCGGTCGCTCACCCCCAGACAAACGGAAAAACTGAGGTAACTAACCGCACTATTTTGCAGGGACTCAAGGCTAGGCTTGATCGGTCCAAAGGACAGTGGGTCGAGGACTTGTACAATGTCCTTTGGGCGTACCGGACCACGTTCCGACTGCCCACGGGAGAGACCCCCTTCAACCTAGCATACGGCACTGAGGCCGTCATCCCGTTGGAAATCGGCCTGCCTTCTCCAAGGGTGGAGCATTACGACCCCGACACCAATTCCTCCCAGCTCAGGAGCAACTTGGACCTCGTCGAAGAGACAAGAGAGGTTGCCCGGGTCCGCATGGCGAGATACCAACAGCGAACGGCCCAATACTACAACTCCAGAGTCAAGCCCAAGCTCTTCAAAGTGGGGGACCTCGTCCTCAGGAGAGCCGAGGCTTCTCGACCGGCCGAGCAAGGAAAGCTCGCCCCAAATTGGGAAGGGCCGTATCGGATCGCCCGGGTGCAACGACTAGGGGCGTACAAATTGAAGTCCCTAGAGGGGACCCTGATCCCGCGAAGCTGGAACTCCGAGAATCTACGAATGTACTGCCAGTAAAACCCCTGGGGGTTCAAGACAATCAGGACAATGGACTCAGCTTCCTTTTCGCAAATAATTCTCTTATCTTGATGGCTGTAATTCTCTTCTAATGTTGGGTCGTCTGTGATCCTCAGATTCCCCGGCCAAGGTCGGGATGCCCCGAGGGTCGACCGTAGAGAACCAGACTCCCTCGACCTCGGGAAGAAGCCGCGAGGGGTGGAAAGGGTGGCTCCACCCGGGGCGCCACGAAGTGGACCCCCGGGAGCGGTCGACGATCCCCGATCCCCGAAGCGAGCGATCCTCCGACTAAGGTCGGGATGCCCCGAGGGTCAACCGTAAAGAACCAGACTCCCTCGACCTCGGGAAGAAGCCGCGAGAGGTGGAAAGGGTGGCTCCACCCGGGGCGCCACGAAGTGGACCCCCGGGAGCGGTCGACGATCCCCGATCCCCAAAGCGAGCGATCCCCCGACTAAGGTCGGGATGCCCCGAGGGTCGACCGTAGAGAACCAGACTCCCTCGACCTCGGGAAGAAGCCGCGAGGGGTGGAAAGGGTGGCTCCACCCGGGGCGCCACGAAGTGGACCCCCGGGAGCGGTCGACGATCCCCGATCCCCGAAGCGAGCGATCCCCCGACTAAGGTCGGGATGCCCCGAGGGTCGACCGTAGAGAACCAGACTCCCTCGACCTCGGGAAGCGTCACAGGTCGGTAGAGCGTGCCCAGACCCGCCGACCTGACGAACAACCCCTCGACTAAGGTCGGGATGCCCCGAGGGTCGACCGTAGAGAACCAGACTCCCTCGACCTCGGAAAGAAGCCGTGAGGGGTGGAAAGGGTGGCTCCACCCGGGGCGCCACAAAGTGGACCCCCGGGAGCGGTCGACGATCCCCGATCCCCGAAGCGAGCGATCCCTCGACTAAGGTCGGGATGCCCCGAGGGTCGACCGTAGAGAATCAGACTCCCTCGACCTCGGAAAGCGTCGCAGGTCGGTAGAGCGTGCCCAGACCCGCCGACCTGACGAAAGATCCCTCGACTAAGGTCAGGATGCCCCGGGGGTCGACCGTAGAGGACCAGACTCCCTCGACCTCGGGAAGCGTCGCAGGTCGGTAGAGTATCCACAGACCCGCCGACCTGACGAATGATCCCTCGACTAAGGTCGGGATGCCCCGAGGGTCGACCGTAGAGTCCCAAACTCCCTCGACCTCGGGAGGCACTACGGGTCAGCAAAGCGTCCACAGACCCGCTGACCTGACGCAAGATCCCTCGACCAAGGTTGGGACGCCCCGAGGTCCGATCATAGGGTCTCAAGCTCCCTTGACCTCGCAAAGAGCTGCAAACCAATAAAGCCTCCCCAAATCCTCTCAGCCTCGGCGGGCGCCGTTGGGTCCGTGAGAAGCCCGAGCCCCCCCTAAAGTCAAAAATGACTCCGGAGGTCGACGAGGAAGGGAGGCAACCTACTCCACCATGCGAAGCATAACTTCGAAAATGCAAGAGGTACATCTAACTAGACGCCTTCGTTGTCAAATTTTATCTACATACTGCTGAACGGAATCTCATCCAATGTTGGAGTCTTATCTCGCCCCAAAGCCGGGCTTCTCCAATAGGTCGGCTTAAGGCCGACCTCCTAACTACATTATGCGTGCTCCGTCCGCCAAGTCTCCACAATTTGTAAAAAGTCTCCACAGATTAGGGTCCAACTCGGTTCCCCTACGTAAACTCCGATGTTTAGCTGAGAAAGTGGTCCCGGCCGCGAGTATACCAGCCAAACACAAATACCAAGGCAACCTTTGGAAATCCCAGCCTTGTTTACCGAAACCTCGGCAGAGTCCGAGAACGATAACTATGAAAACATTCGGCAATAACTTGTTTATTAGCCCGCGCTCCCTACGAGGGGTTCGGAGTTGAGTTCGGAAACCCGACCAAACTCCCCGAATAGCAGCATGCACAGACCTAGTCCGGTCTTACTTGAAGGGCTAAGGCCCGACCTCAATGCCTTGGGATTTCTCTGAAGGCTGAACGCGACGACTTTCGCGATTCAAAGATCCGAGTTATGGGACTCAGAGAAATTTGCTAGAAACCCAAGTTCGGGGCCCCCTCCGGTCGGAATGACTGAAATCCGAGGAGGCCAAGGCACAATTCGGAAAAAAGAGGCGATTAGCTAAGGCTCTAGCCACATTCACGACAAAAAAGGGTGGAACGAGCACAGAATGACAAAAGCATTTTTTTATTGACAAAAGGCCGGAAGGCCGATTACAAAATTGGAGGTCGACCATTTAAGAGCTGACCCCGGATACAATAAAAAAAGAAAAAAATACGCTAAGTCCTAAGCGGCGGGAGCAACGTCCGGGGGGTCGTCTGGCACATTGATGATCTCGGGATCTTCAGCCGGCACAGGCTCGGGGTCGGGGGCAGGGGCCTCAGGTACCGCCTCCGAGACGGCGTCCGTCTCGGCCGCCGGAGCCGCCTCCATGACGCCGTCCGCCTCGGCCACCCCCGTCGAAGGCTCGGCGGGGTCTTGTTCGTATATTCCCGCCTCGGATGTCAAAATGGCAGGAAGGCCTTCCGTGTCGGACCCCCAGCCCAGGTCCTCCCTCGGACGGACCGTCGAAAGGTCGTACTGGGGGCAGTACCGGCGCATCTGCAGCCGGAAGTTCTCGAAGCCCCGGAGGAACCCGTCCACCGTCTCCTCCTCCAACATGTCGCGGAACTCTTGCGACTCCTTGAAGAGTTCCACGGCATGTTCAGCTCGCTCGAGTGCCCTCCTCTCTCGGGCCTCAAGCTGCTCGATTCGGAGGCGGGAAACCCCGTCCTCATATTTGAGGGCCGCGACCTCGGACTGGATCTCCCTCAAGCGCGCCTCTGAACCGTGCATGGCCGACCTGGTCAGGGCGTGAGCAGCCCTTTCTTCCTCCAGCGCCCCCGCCATAGCAAGGCGCTCGGCCTCGGTGGCCTCTCGCCGAGCCTCGGCCTCGGCCAACGCCGCCTCCAGCTCGGCGACTCTCCTCTTGGCCGGCTCTAACTGCTGGCCGAGCTGTCGGGCTTCCTCCTGACACCCATGGGCGATGAACGCCAAGGTGTCGAGTTCGTGAATATGCTGAAAAGAAGGAAGCGAAGACATCGTGAGTTGAAAAGCACACAAGTTCGCTAGTAACTCAAGGAAATTAAGAAGGAAGCTTACCCGGGCGGTGTTGCAGTAAGCACTGTCAACGACCTCCTCCAGCGAAATGTTCCGGAACTCGGCCCGGTCCGCTGGAAGCATCGCGCGCCGCAACACGGAGCGTGCGACCTCGGCATCATAGATGGCCGAGCCCCCCTCGGGAATAGGGGAGCCCGGCTCGGCTGACTCCTCCCGGAAGACCCGGGAAGGGCCCGGCATGCCCGAGCCCGAGGTCCCAGAGCCGCTCGCTTCGGGGCCCCGAGTCGGCTCGGGCCCTGGGCGCTGCAGCCGGATCGTAGACGACCCCTCCCGCTGGGCAATAGGGGCGGGACAAGGAGGGGCCGATGGACCCGCCTCGATGACGACCCGTGCCCGCCTCGGGTCAGCTGTGGAGGCCCCCGCCTCGGGGCCACTCGTCCCGGCCGACGTCGAAGCGCCGTCCAACCTCGCCCTCTTTCGAGGTTGGGGCATGGCCCCCCCAGCCTCGGCCTCTCGCCTTCTCAGGCGGGAAAAAAGCGATGTGTTGCTGGTCGACATATGGGGAATATCTGAAATCAAAAATTTCGTTAAGTGTCAGACCAATGGCAGTAAAAGCAAAGGACAAGGAAAGAAAATAACGCAACCACCCTCACCCTCCGGGCGCGCCGAGCTCAGACCCACGCTTGCTAGGGCGTCCTCCCGCAGGAGCTCGGTCAGGTCGTTGCCCCTCCCGAGGGCTCGCAAAGAGTCCAGGGTCCTCAGCTCCCTCCTTGAGGGCTCGGAGAGCTTGTTGAGGGCCTTCAACCGAGGGTGCCCCCACATCGGGTCAAACCCCCAAGGCGCCTCGGACGCCAGGAAGAAAAACTTCCCCTTCCACTCATGAATCGAGGAAGGGGCGCCCTGAAAGAGTGACATACCACCCCGAAAGGCGAAGTATAGCCACCCTGCGTCCGCCGGATTCTTCTTCAACAGAAAACACCGGCGGAAAAGACCTACTGAGATCGGGATCCCGTGCCCGAGGCACAGGGACAAGAACCCGACTATCGTCCTCCACGAGTTCGGAGCCAACTGCGCCGGGACAAGCTGGTACTCGGCCAACAGGTTGTTCACGAACTCGTGAACAGAAAACCGCAGGCCAGCCCAGAGCGTCTCGCGGTAGACCGCGATCCGACCTGGGGGCGACTGCGTCACCCTGTCCTCCGGCCCCGCGGTTTCAAGGCAAAACCCGGGCTGGAAGAAAAAACGGGAGCGGATCAACTCCAGCTCCTCCTCTGACAGACTCGACCCTACCTCCTCAGGACCCAAACCCATTCTCACAGAAAAATAAAGGGGAACTGAAGCTAGGGGAGGAAGAAAGGAAGGAAACCCTAGATAAAACAGGGTGAAAACCTACTGGACATCGCCGGAAATCGCTCCGGGCACCAACGGCAAGGTTCGGTTGAGGAAGGAAGTAAGGGAGAAAGACAACAAAAATAAGAGGCAGCCAAATAAAACCTTTAGGGCAACCTCGAGGGGTTTATATAGACCCCCCTGACGGCCCAGATCAACAGGGTCGGTTCCCATCCCCCGACCGGGTTGCGCCACGTGTCGACCTCGGAGGCCGAGGCACCGTATTCACTCCGGATTAATAAATCGGGTACGAAATCGAAACGTTGTCCCATCGGATCTCGGGGCCTCATCATGGGTCCGCAGAATCAAATCGTTTTGAGGAACGAGCGGACGCCACCCCCGCTCCCCTCATTTAATAAGGCCCTGAGACACGTGGAGCCCCGACGTAGCCTCCAACTCACCAGATCCATGATCCGGTAGCACGAGGTCGGAAACGTCCGACCTCAGATCATGCCGCGTGTCCATTTTGAAACGTAAAACGGCACACTCATTAATGAACGGGGAGCCTCGACCACAGGATCGAGGCGCCGTCTCGTCGAGCTCAAGGACCCTCATCATGGATCCACCGCACAAAGCGACCTTGGCGATCCAAGAGACGCCACCCCCGCTTCAAGAAGCGTAATGATGCGAGCTTCATCATAAGTTCGCTGAATAAAGCAGCCTCGAGACGTCAAAGGGCGCAGGTTTCACCATGAAAACTCCGAGAAGCGCAAGGGTGCGGACGAGACTCGCCCCCCAACTTTAGAAATAGACTTTACTTCCCACGTCCGAGCCCACAAGCCGCTCGAACTCGGAAGTCGGGGGTAGTGTTGGGGGGAATAAGATTTTTCCCCCAAATGACACAAATGCCCCTAAGAAGCCGCACAACCTCCGACCCTGGACGGCCGAAGTCGGCGTCCGACCTCGGAACGCCCGACCTCAAGACGACTGACCTCGAGACCTCCGATCTAAGAAAAACCCCGATGTTCGAGGTCTACTCTTGTCAACCACCTACTACGGCCATGCACCTCTGAGGTCCGGCCGAGGACCATACCCTGACGCCCCTCTGGCATTTATTGCGCATGGCCGCTGTAACCCTCCGGCTCACTCCACAATTAATGCGGATCTCCGGCTTACTCCACAATAAATGCGGATCTCCGGCTTACTCCACAATAAATGCGGATCTCCGGCTTACTCCACAATAAATGCGGATCTCCGGCTTACTCCACAATTAATGCGCATGGCTCCTGTCATCTACGGACTCTCAGCTCCCCACGGCAAATTAGCCCAGCAGAGTCTAGTCGACTATGATAAGTCTCTGATCTCGGCCATACCTCCGACACCAATGCAATAATTCGCCTGGTAGCGTGCTCGTTCGGGTTGTACGACGCCCTCACCGCCGACATCAGTGCAATAATTCGCCTGACCGTGCGCCGACCTGAACAACATGCCGAGCCGTACTACGGCTTCGCCCTGTTACATCGCAGGTAAACCGACCCCCGCCTATAAAAGGGAGCCTTCGCCTCTCAGGAGGGGGTTGAAAAAATGGATACACTCTACAGATACTGTTTATCTCTCTTTTTACACTATTTGCCCCCTCACTGACTTGAGCGTCGGAGGGCCGGCGCCGGAAAACCCGGCCACCGGTTCGTGTGCAGGCACCCAGGTGGAGGACGCCGCCAGCTGACGGATCGCCGCCCCGCCGCGAGGATCTGCTGCTCCTTCTCTCCGGCCGCCCCAGACGGAGGACGCCGCCCGCCGACCGGATGCCGCCCCGCAGTGGTGACCCGCTGCTCCCTCTCCCTCGACCGAAGATTGCCCCCGGGTCCGATTTCCAGCAACAATTATTATTAAATTATTTTCCTTTTCTTTTCTTTTCTTTTCTTTTCTTTTTCTTTTTCTTCTTCTTCTTTTCTCTTTTTTTTCCTTCTTTTCTTTTTCTTCTTTCTTCTTTTCTCTCCCGACTCCCTTCTTCTCCTTCGGCGAAACAGGGGATCCATGAGCCCCCTGCCGCCGCCCCCTCTTCTTTCCTCCCGGTCGAACCCAAGGCGGCCGCGGTGGCCGGCCTTGGCAGCGACAGCAGGTGGCGGAGCAAATCCGGCCACCCCCGGCGACTGGCGGCGGCGAACACGCCGACGGCTAGAGCAAGCCGTTTTGGACCCAAATCCGGCGATCGGCCGGCTCCAACCCACCACACGTCATGGCCAAGCAGTGAAAGAAGAGGAGAGAAAGGCTAAGGATTCTCACCTCCGCCCCGACGTCCGGCGCCTCTCTCCTTCTCCGGCAGCAAAGGAAGAAGAATGCCACCCGTGCCATGGCTTCTTTCTCTCTCTCTCTCTCTCTCTCTCTCTCTCTCTCTCTCTCGGTGGTAACACTAAGAAGAATCCTCCCCCCTTTCTTCCTTGGGGTGCGGCGGCTCTCTCCCTCGGTGGACTCACAGGAGAAGGAGAAGGAGAAGGAGCCCTAAAACAGGGGCTCCTTCTTCTTCGGGATGGATCCCTCCATCCCGTTGCCTCACGTGCACCGCACGTGAGGCCAAAACTTGGGACTGGGCCGGTCAAGTGGATCGGGCCCAGTTCCAGGGTCTCACATTCTTTCTCCCTTAAAATAATTTCGTCCTCGAAATTAACTCACTTAAGGCTTCAAATTTTGAAAGTATAGAAACATCATATCATTCCCGAGCTCCTAAACAATCCCCATCTCGAAATGCAGGCTCACAAGATTTTGGCAAAATTATGGCATTTTAAAACTTAATCCTTTCCATCTATGATTCATAGCAAGTTCTTTTGATCTCTTTCAAAATAAGACTAACCTTCCAGCGTTGGATTAACATGTCATAATTCTTCTTTTTTTTTTCAAGAAATTAATTGCTCCTGATTAATTCTACATAGAAATTTAATCAGTTAAATGTAAGTAGGAGAAAGTTTTAGTATCAAATGCTCCTCATTTTTTTTTTCCATGATATAATGATCAACCTTTGTCTTATAAAACCTCAAGCCCTTTCAAATAGCCAGATTAACAATGTTAGAATTAGGAATAGGAGATCCATGTTAAAACTTTCCAGATCTAAGTCCAACCAAGTAACCATCAATCCGTGAATACTAAATTTAAGATGCCCAAGATTCTCCCAAGAATTGTCAACAATAGAAAACCCCACTGATGAAAATTACATAGCTACCTTCAGATTATTCATAGAACCAACAACATTCTTCTCTACTAGAAGACTAACCTCAGTCTTCCAATAGTTCTACTTATCAATATAATTTAATCTTATCATAAGAATAAGGTCCAATACCTCCAGATTTGGTTCTTTTATAGATGATGTAAATCAAACTTCTCTCTCTCATAAATAAAAATCAACGTCTTAATTTTGAATAAGAACATCAAGTTTCTTTGTCAAAATATCAACTACTCTTGATTAATCGATCTATCACAAGATTAGATCATAAATAACTCTAATCCACCCCTAGTGGAATATTCATCAAAGTCACTTGACAACCTCAAGTTCTTTCAAATAGAGGGTTGATATTAATTGAAGAAGTACAAGCTTCAGATTTAGGAGGAAATAGGTCTACACCAAAATATTCCAGATCCAAAATCAAAATCGATGATCTATTAATTCTAGTCTCAAGATGTTAATCATTTCCTTAGCATGACATAAAATTAGAGAACCTAAGATAGTGCAGCGACATCCAAAAATTCAAAATCAAATCAAGTCTTTTGTTATTAAAACTTGCCGAATTAAAGGAATAATACTTCTGACCAACTTAGAAAAATAGTTCAGACCACTACGCTTTCGTTGCGCACTCTGATTCAAACTACCAAAATTCTTTGGATTCACTAATAATTTTTGATCAAAATACTATTTTGTATTATGAACTAAAGAGATCCAAAATTTCAATTTCCACGTAAAGCCTAAAAAGAAATCTTTGATTCTCGTCCCCTACTTTACCTCAAGCCATCCGTCTAGATTCACCCTCGGGTCAAAATTGATTGAATCTTAATTCTCTTATCAGTTCAACTAGAGGATTCTAAGTCAAACTCCACGTAAAATCAACCAGAAGAATTCTCTCAATGCTCGTCCAAATTAGAAGGCGATAAATCAATACAAATGAGTAAAACCAACTCAACCATCTCTCCTAACATTTTCTTCATCGAGATCTTTAGCATTTATCAAAAATCCTTCATCATAACCATGTAAGCCTCTAAAATACAAATTCTTTATGCAAATCTAGATTGTTATCAGCAACCGCAACAATATTGACAAAAGACCCTAGATCGGCTTAAATCCAAACTTTGAATTGAAGTTTTATATACATCACATAGTCTCTGATAGACATGAACAAGATCTATTATTTGGATCCAAAGACGATAATTTAAATTAATAATAATCCACCGAGATGAATACTTTACAATCTCCAATAAAATTATTAATTTCTTCAAGATTGATAATTATTTCTTAATTCTGTCAAAAGCATAAGCTACAAATTAAGAGAAAAGAGATCTAGGCTAAAACATTCCAAATCCAGGATCAGCTAATGCAAGAACCATTAATCCTAGACTTGGGATGCCAGATTTCTCTCTCTCTCTCTCTTTTACAACAGATAGAAGAACCTATTAATAACATGATAATATCCGGTCAAAATAAAAAATACTATTCTTTTCATAATAACAAATCAACTTAAATAACCCTAATCTAAGATAACTTGTGCCACAATCCTTCTAGTCGCTCTCCCAATTTGAATCCCCAATAGACTAGTTCTCGAAATCTGTAAAACAACAAGAGATGGTATAATGAGCTAGACAGCCCAGTAAGTAATGAACACTCTAGCTAGATAAATCAAGCACTAATATGTGGAAAATAAATAAATATGCAGTTCCAAAGTATAAGTCAAATATTTCTTAAATTCAAAAGATTCTTTTCGCGGTTTCAAGATTCTTTCACATATTCAATTTATCATGTCGATCCTGGACTATGACCACATGTTCCCTGTGGCAGGATCATCAACACCGACTAATCTTCTTGCGGTGAGTCCTTCAGGACAGTCAATTGCCAACGTATCTGCCCCCATTGGCGGGGTCCTCAACATAGCCAGGTCGATAGTTCAGCTTGTTCTCTATTTCATATTTCAGTTATATATAAAAAAAACATACAATGTCAAAACCAAATGTCGTTCATATCTTAATTTCTTTCAATTTATCAGATTCAACTCAACAGCCAGGAACTATGACCACATGTTCCCTGTGGTAGGGTCATATCACCGACTATTCTTCTTGCGGTACCAATGTATTAGCCCCCATTGGCAGGGTCCTCAACATAGCCCGACTGCAAGTCTGAATCTATTTCAAGTCATAATCTTTTCTTACATTATGTTTAGTGTTCCAAGCCAAAAGATACAATGTCAGAGCAATTAAACACAATTCAAATCAGAAGCAAATACGTTCAATCATGATCATATAATATTCTAAAATACACATATAATCCATGCATCAAATTCGAAATCATGAATAATTCGATTCGTGAAACATATATATAGTTTGCCGATAAATCTAAAAAAGAGGTTACATCACTTACCTTGCGAACGCGATCCACGACAAATCCAATTAATTCCACAAATCCCTTCCAGAACCTAATATTCAAAAATCGTATTCATCTTTTAAAATTCATCACAATAAATATATATAAAGACTTAAATTTTTAATATCCTCCCATGGCTGGCCCCGCAGGAGTACCTAGCACCCCGAGTTTGGGTTCATACCCGTAAACCATTCTCTTTCTTTATTATTATTAAATTATTTTCCTTTTTTTTTCTTTTCTTTTCTTTTCTTTTTCTTTTTCTTCTTCTTCTTTTCTCTTTTCTTTTTCCTTCTTTTCTTTTTCTTCTTTCTTCTTTTCTCTCCCGACTCCCTTCTTCTCCTTCGGCGAAACAGGGGATCCATGACCCCCCTGCCGCCGCCCCCTCTTCTTTCCTCCCGGTCGAACCCAAGGCGGCCGCGGTGGCCGGCCTTGGCAGTGGCAGCAGGTGGCGGAGCAAATCCGGCCACCCCCGGCGACTGGCGGCGGCGAACACGCCGACGGCTAGAGCAAGCCGTTTTGGACCCAAATCCAGCGATCGGCCGGCTCCAACCCACCACACGTCATGGCCAAGCAGTGAAAGAAGAGGAGAGAAAGGCTAAGGATTCTCACCTCCGCCCCGACGTCCGGCGCCTCTCTCCTTCTCCGGCAGCAAAGGAAGAAGAATGCCACCCGTGCCATGGCTTCTCTCTCTCTCTCTCTCTCTCTCTCTCTCTCAGTGGTAACACTAAGAAGAATCCTCCCCCCTTTCTTCCTTGGGGTGCGGCGGCTCTCTCCCTCGGTGGACTCACAGGAGAAGGAGAAGGAGAAGGAGCCCTAAAACAGGGGCTCCTTCTTCTTCGGGATGGATCCCTCCATCCCGTTGCCTCACGTGCACCGCACGTGAGGCCAAAACTTGGGACTGGGCCGGTCAAGTGGATCGGGCCCAGTTCCAGGGTCTCACAGAGTATATTTTTAGGTTTGAAATCTAAGTTTCTATTTGAGCTTGCTTGAAATAAGCAACAAACTTTGAGACTCAAAAATGAAATTGATAAAAATATTATTCCTATTAATTTTTTTGTAAAAGATATTCATTCTCCTTCATACAAGCACATGCATGCATGCATGCATACATACATACAACACGGAACCAAATAATTTCAGTATTGTTGTATTTTATTATGCATAATGGGAGGGTCTTGATCTTGGTGTCATCTTTATCTGATGCGTTCCAAAAACGAAAATAGCTTAAGTGTGTATATATGGTCCTTCCTAGAACCCAGGAGCAGCATGCCTTTTTATAATGGGTGGCATGTTAGACTTGAAAGCTCATACCGTACGTGCTTTAGAAAAAGAATCTTATTACCAACATCTTAAGCGTAAAAACAAAGAGGTCAAGAGACCAGCTCAAACTGAAAAGAATAAAAAAAATACGTGTTGTTGAACTCTGTAGTCTTTATCTCTTTCTTGATGACCGGACTCTTCCAAAAGAGATTCCTTGCACATGATGTACTCCACATTCTTGATCCTACTTCCACAGATAAATAGAATTGCCTTCATTCAGGCAACAGATTACCTTCTTTTTTAATACATAGAAAGGACTCTTTTTTGTAAGAAATACGGAAGGCTTAAACAAAATGGCGTGTTCAGCTATGTCTAATCTTCTGCACAGGTGTAAATTGCAACCCTAGCTGAGTAGGAATCATCGACTGACAAAGGCTTCCAAAATGTCTAAAATCTTATCAATTTTAAAACTTATATGTTCGACAAGAGGGTCGTCCTCGGCCGATACTACCGGAGCCATGGAAATGGAGTACTATTCTGCAAACAAGAACGAAGTCCGCGTTGTAAAATTACTAATATACCTTGCTTTGTGGCCTCACCTGCTTTGATGACCAGAGGACCATGGGGACAAAATCAAAGACATCGCATGCAGTAGGGACGCCATGGTCATTTTATGAGTGGGATGTAATTTACTTCCTCTGTGCAGCTCATCTTCTTGCAAACATATATATTTAGGATCCATGTTAAAGAAGAGCATAACATTGTTTCTAAAAGAACTCTATGGCCAGAACTGTGAATTCCATTTCATATTCTCCTACAGTCTACAGAGATGCCATCCTAGATCCCATAGGCATGCCGAGGCCAGTGACCAGAGAGAGGGAGACAATGATCACAGGGATGGGCGCGGTCCAAAGATCACGGTTGGCCAGGTGCAACAGGGACAATTTTGGCTTCAACACTCCGCAGATGTCACCAACCAGGAATATAGTGGACTATGAACCGCCCCGGAGATCAGCCATGATATGGAGAGGAGCAAGAGACATGACGGAATTCAGCACACCCCAGAGGGTGACAGTAATGGGGAGAGAGCGCGAGGTTGTCGAATTCCGAACACCCCAACACCCGATCTCCGGGACCAATAACTGGGGCGGCGCGTCGCCTCTCCTCTCGAAGAACATCCCTAAGGAGTCCTTGGAGACCAGTTACCTTAGGTTCAACGCTGTGTCGGTCCTCAGTCACGACGAGGATGATGAGACTAGGTTTCCGGCGAGAGCCGATTCGAGGTCCTGCAAGAGGCATGCAACGTCGGCCAGGAATGAAAGGAAAGGTGGCAGTGAGGCGAGGCGAGGCAGGATCTTGTCGATGTTGAGGTGGTGGAGGAGGAGGAGGAGGGAGGAGAAGGTGTCGGGGTGTGATAAGAAGAAGAGTAGCTGGCTGCCCGGCGGAGACCACCGCAGCAGATGGCCGCAAGGGTGGTGATGATTGATGAGATCGACCTTGGGCATGCCATTTTCCGGTTCAGACCGTTTCTTTCGCGTGAAAGAATGATTCACCTTCTTCCTCGACATCAACCGTTGGATTACGCAATAACCGCATAGATGGTTGGAAAGCTTTGAGTGTTGTACAATATTTGATCCGATTATTGACGTCATGAAAGAATATTAATTATCCTTTTGTGCAAAAGATACAATCCGAACCCGCCATGCGCAGCGGCTTAACAAGGAGAATTTGGTTCTGTGTCTCAACCTTTTATTGTCGTCATAAATATATGTGGCGATAGATGAGCTTAAACTTTATGTGTTTGTATACATGGATATTCAGTCGGAATCTTTTGAAGTAAGTAGGTGTTGTACCATAAAGTGCTGAACAAATATGTCATCAAACAATGAGCATCATGTATGATATAGCAGCGCTCGTGAGCCATCTTGTTTTATAGCCATCCGTCTTCTAATAGCAGCCATCAAGAGCTATACAGTATTCTACGGTGTGGCCTGTGCACCGCAAAAAATCTGTGCTTCATTTATTTTTACTAGGAAACTTGTATTTTAAGATTAATTAAATGGGCACTAGCTAGTTGATTTAGGTTGCACAAGTAGCGTAACTAAGACATCCACCAAGGATATATGATAGAGCGACACTTATTTGGCTTAATCAAAAAGTTTGAGCAAATTATAAGATTTTCTGTAGCTGGCTATCAGTTAAGGTAATCTGGTATATCTACTTAGATCGTCACCCGCCAGCTATTGCAATCCTACGTTACTTTCCAAGCTCTCTCTTTTGCCATCCCTTAGCTCAAGCCCATACTGGTGATAAGTTAAGGAGACTAGGTCCGCCGCTCCCATAGTGGTGCTAAGTAAAGGCCGTTTTCAATCTTTTCAAAGAGAGAGCTCCAAGCTCCGAAGGGTTCCCAAACCCATACTATTAGCACTTACTAGGAGGTTCCAAAAACGGACACCTTCAAACTATTCATCAACGTCTATGCCAAAGCTGTAAATGTTGGTAAGCTGAATTATGCCTTCATGTTCTTGATCCCCAAAAAGCTTGAAAGCATAACGGTAACCCATAAGTTTGATCAATGGGGCTGTTAAAATCTTTACCAAAACTCTTGCCCTGAGGCTCTCAAAGTTAATAAATAACCTCATTTCAAGATCTCAATCGGCATTTATAAAGGGCGTCAAATTCAAGACTCCTATACTTATGCGGTGGAGATCATAGCGGCCTGCAAAAGATTTAAACAGCAAGGACTTCTCTACAAAGTGGATTTCAGAAAAGCTTTTGACAATATTGATTGGGATTTTCTCATCTCTATTCTTAGAGAAAGGGGTTCCAGTTTCAAGTGGTGCAGCAAGTTGGATTGCCTTAATTCTTCAGACTAGCAAGATTGCCCCCCTTCTTAATGGTCAACCCATCAATTGGATCCATAGGCAAAGAAGGGATGATACAATAACGGATGTCTTATATAGAATGCTAAACATGGTTGCAAAAAGCAAGCTGATTGAAGCAATTGGAGGTCCCGACTTTCCTAGCACACTGTAAGGATTGCGTGGACTTCAGGTCGGAACGGAGCAATCTGTGCTCCAAGCTGCCGTTCAGCCTCATCCCGAGGATGCCGAGGGATGGGACCACCAGATTCACAGACTCCAAAAAGGAGCCGGTGCACAACTTCTTCTTCGGGCTCATTTGGTTCGCGTGAAGTATTTTTTCTCATAGGAATATGATTCCTAAAAAGTAAATTCAGGAAAAGAGAATGTTTGAAAAAGTATTTTTGGCATGTTTGGTTGACCATGAAAAAGTACAGATTTTCAAAATGCTTATGTTTGGTTGACCATCCACTTTTTTGGAAAAATTATGTGTAATTCCTATTATACCCTTAATAAAAATTAGATTTTTAATACTTTGGATCAAATAAGGATATTTGAAAAGTCTTTTTAGGAAAAAATAAAAATATTTCGGATCACGAAAAAATAATTTTTTTATATTTTTTTCTGAAATTTTTTTTCATAAAACATAAAAATTATATTTTCATAAAAATATATATTTGATATGAAACTAAAAGTAAAAGTAATAAAGCAATAGAAAATAAAGAGAAAGAAAACACAAGAGAGTATGAGATATAAATGGCTCTTTTATTCTTTCTTACTTTTCACCTGCCGATACAAGATTACATATCATCTATTTATAGGCCAAAGGAGAAAGATCAAAGGCCATAAGATTAAAGGCCATAAATACATTAATTCATCATTAATGAAGAAATTGGAGGGTTACGAGAAGTTGAATAGTCATGGATGAATTTAGATGAATATCCATCTAGAGATGAAGATGAAGAGTCAAGATTTTATAACACTCCCCCTTGGATATTCATCTCTTAAGAATATGCCTCATTAAAACCTTACTAGGAAAAAACCCTGTGGGACAAAAATCCTAGTGAAGGAAAAAGAGTACAATATTCTCATTATATGCTTTTCAAACTGTCTCATTAAAAACCTTGCTAGGAAAACCCAATGGGACAAAACCTAGGCGAAGGAAAAAAAAAAATACAGTGCATATAAGCCTCCCCCTCATGTGAGCATGTCAACAAATGGCTCTGAGTTGACACATACCAATCTTCTGTACTAGTTTCTTAAATGTTGTTGCAGGCAATGCTTTGGTGAATAAGTCTGCTAGATTTTCACTTGAGCGAATCTGCCGAACATCTATTTCACCTTTCTTCTAGAGTTCATGTGTGAAAAAGAATTTTGGTGAGATGTGCTTGGTTCTATCACCTTTAATATATCCTTTTTCTATTTGAGCAATACATGCAGTATTGTCCTCATATATTATTGTTGATTTCTCGTTGATTGTTGGAAGATTACATTCTTCATAGATATGTTGAAGCAAAGATCTCAACCACACACATTCTCGACTTGCTTCATGAAGCGCAAGTATCTCGGCATGATTGGAAGAAGTGGCAGTGATAGTTTGCTTTATAGATCGCCAAGATATAGCAGTACCACCATATGTGAATAAATATCCTGTTTGTGATCGCCCTTTATGTGGGTCAGACAAATATCCAGCATCTGCATATCCAACCAGTTCCGGTTTTGGTTGTTTTGAATATAATAATCCCAAATCAGTTGTTCCTCGAAGATAACGAAATATGTGTTTAACACCATTCCAATGTCTCCGTGTTGGTGCCGAACTATATCTTGCTAATAAATTGACAGAAAAAGCTATGTCCGGTCGCGTATAGTTAGCAAGATACATTAGTGCACCAATTGCACAGAGATACGGCACTTCAGGGCCAAGAATCTCTTCGTTATCTTCTCGAGGACGAAAAGGGTCCTTCTTTATATCATAGGATCGAACAACCATTGGGGCACTTAATGGATGAGCTTTATCCATATAAAAACGTTTTAACACCTTTTCTATGTAATTAGATTGATGAACAAATATTCCATCTGATAAATGCTCGATCTGCAGTCCGAGACAAAATTTTGTCTTTCCAAGATCTTTCATCTCAAATTCTCTATTTAAGTACATGACTGCTTCTGCAAGTTCTTCAGGAGTTCCGATGATGTTGAGATCATCAACATACACTGCAATAATAACAAACCCAGATTTTGATTTCTTTATAAAAACACATGGGCTAATAGCTTTGTTAACATATCCTTCCTTCAGGAGGTATGTACTAAGATGATTATACCACATTCGTCCAGATTGCTTTAATCCATACAAAGATTTTTGTATCTTGATTGAATACATTTTTCGGGGTTTTGAACTACTGCTTCAGGCATTTTTAGTCCTTCAGGGACTTTCATATAAATATCATTATCAAGTGATCCATATAAATAAGCTGTGACTACATCCATAAGACGCATATGAAGTCCTTCAGAAATTGCCAGACTAATTAAAAACCTAAATGTAGTTGCATCCATTACAGGAGAATATGTCTCCTCATAATCAATTCCAGGTCTCTGAGAGAAACCTTGTGCTACAAGTCGTGCTTTGTATCTGACAACCTCATTATTCTCATTCCTTTTCTGTACAAACACCCACTTGTAGCCAACAGGTTGTACATTTTCAGGCGTTTGGACTACAGGTCCAAATACCTTTCGCTTTGCAAGCGAATTTAATTCGGCTTGGATTGCATCTTTCCATTTTGGCCAATCATTTCTATGTCGACATTCTTGAATGGACTTTGGTTCAAGATCCTCGCTTTCTTTTACTAAATCAGTAGCTACTGCATATGCAAATATTTCATCAACCATAACTTTATTTCGGTTCCATCTTTTTCCTGTAGTGACATAACTTATTGAGATTTCTTCATTCTCAATATTTGCAATTCTTTCATCATTTTCAGGCGCTTGACACTCTTCTGGAGTTGTTTCTTTAGTTATGTCTTCTACTGGCTTTTGTGCCATAGCCTCTTCAGGAGGATCAAGAACTAAAGTGTGCCAACTTATTTATTTTGCTCCCGTCTCTTTCTTGGATTTTTATCTTTGGAACCAAGAGGTCTACCACGCTTCTGGCGTGCAAGAGACTCATTTGCTAATGTGTTAGTAGTTTGTTCCTTTGGAACTTCAATTCGAGCAGGAGCATTTACAGCTGGTATATGTGACTTGGTCACTTTCTTAGCATCAGTGAATGCATCTGGTAATTGATTTGCAACCTTTTGCAAATGAATAATTTTCTGAACTTCCAGTTCAGACTGATTTGTACGAGGATCAAAATGAGATATTAATGATGCATTCCATGAGAGTTCTCGTTTTTCCAGCTTTTGTTTTTCTCCCCCTAATCCGGGAAATATTGTTTCATCAAATTGACAATCAGCAAAACGTGCTGTAAAAATATCTCCAGTCAATGGTTCAAGATATTTAATAATTGACGGAGATTCAAATCCAATATAAATTCCCAGTCTCCTTTGTGGACCCATCTTTGTGCGATGTGGTGGGGCAATTGGAACGTATACTGCACAACCAAAAATTCTTAGATGGGATATATCTGGTTCTTTGCCAGAAACAAGCTGTAATGGGGAGTATTTATGATGAGCAGTTGGCCTAGTTCGAATTAGTGCTGCAGCAATTAGCTGCAGGCGTTTAATCAGAGATTCTGCTAGACCATTTTGTGTATGCGTGTGGGCCACAGGATGCTCAACAGTAATCCCAATTGACATGCAATAATCATTAAAAGCTTGGGATGTAAATTCTCCTGCATTATCAAGACGAATTTTCTTGATTGTATAATCCGAAAATTGAGCTCTTAACCGGATTATTTGTGCTAGGAGTCTCGCAAATGCCACGTTACGGGTGGATAATAGACTAACGTGTGACCAACGTGTTGAGGCATCTATCAATACCATAAAATATCGAAATGGTCCACATGATGGAATAATAGGCCCACATATATCCCCTTGAATCCGTTCTAAAAACGTAGGAGATTCAATCTCAATTTTAGTTGGGGATGGCCTAGCAATCAATTTTCCTTGAGCACAAGCAGCACATGATAATTCATTTGATAAAAGAATCTTCTGATTCTTTAATGGGTGTCCATATGAATTTTCAATAATTCTTCTCATCATTATTGCACCTGGATGACCTAAGCGGTCATGCCAAAGAACAAAAGTCTTTGGATTGCTTAACTTCTGATTAATCACAACATTGGATTCTATTGGATTGATATAAGTATAATATAATCCAGAGGAGAATGATGGCAATTTTTCCGCCATATGTTTCTTGCCAGAAATAAGCGATGTAATATAGAGATATTCTTTATCATTCTCATTTATGGTCTCAATATGATAACCATTTCGACGTATATCTCTAAAACTTAGTAGGTTCCTTTGGGATCTACTACGAAACAAGGCATCGCTTATTGATAATACTGTTGATCCAGGCAATACCATACAGGCTCTTCCGGAGCCTTCAATTAGATTTGAAATACCAGATATTGTGTTAATATTTGCTTCAGCTAGTTTTAGCTGGGAAAAATATGCTTTACTTTTGAGAATGGTGTGTGTTGTTGCACTGTCTGCCAGACACAAATCTCCATCATTGATTCCAAATGAATCCATATTCTTCAAAAAATAAAAATAAAGTATGTATAAGCATTAAAGATGCATAAAACATAGAAGTTAGCAATTAAGAAAATGGAGCACCATATATATTTTATTACAAAAGAGATAACATGCTTCAAAGTAAAGTAGATTTCTAAAAGGAAAAACAAGATTTAATCATATAGAACATTTCCATCACCACTCAGATGTTCAAACTTTCCATCATCATTCTCAAAAAAATCGGAGACATCTAAATTGGTGATGTTCAGTGGATCTTGATCTTCAACAAAATTTGTTTCTACATCATTCCCTTTTCCTTTCAGTGAAGCTTGGTAAAGGTCAACAAGGTGTTTGGCCGTACGACAGGTACGTGACCAATGTCCTTTCATGCCACATCGATAGCAATCACTTTCTTTATTTTTAGAGGAGTTCTGTAGTTTCTCCTCCTTGTTTGCTGATTTCTTAAAGTTTATGCCATGGTAGCCTCCACGATACCAATGCTTATTACGACCACGGCCACGACTACGTCCACGGCCACATCCATGACTATGACCACGGTCATATCTATGATGAACAGATGATGCAGCATTCACTTCAGGAAATGGATCTGAACCAGTTGGTCGTGATTGATGATTTTTCATCAAAAGTTCATTATTTTGCTCAGCAACAAGTAGGCATGATATCAGCTCAGAATATCTTTTAAAACCCCGCTCTCGATACTGCTGCTGCAGGAGCACATTCGAGGCATGAAAAGTAGAATATGTTTTTTCTAACATATCCTGTTCAGTAATTTTTTCTCCGCATAATTTTAACTGAGAGGTAATTCTGAATACTGCGGAATTATACTCGCTTACAGTTTTAAAATCCTGCAGCCGTATGTGAATCCATTCGTAGTGGGCTTTTGGAAGGATCGTATATTTCTGATGATCATATCTCTCTTTCAAATTTGTCCAAATGACATATGGATCTTTCACTGTAAGATATTCGGCTTTCAAGCTTTCATGGAGATGGTGGCGAAGGAAGATCATTGTTTTGGCGCGATCCTGCAGGGATGCGTCATTTCCTTCTTTTATAGTTTCTCCAAGATTCATTGCGTCCAAATGGATCTCGGCATCAAGAGTCCATGACAAATAATTTTTGCCGGATATGTCAAGAGCTACAAATTCAAGCTTGGTGAGATTTGACATTATGAAATAAAAGGAAAGAAATATATTACCACAAATAAGTGAAGACACTCAGTTGGTTAGAGCCTCGTGCTGATAACATGATATGAAACTAAAAGTAAAAGTAATAAAGCAATAGAAAATAAAGAGAAAGAAAACACAAGAGAGCATAAGATATAAATGGCTCTTTTATTCTTTCTTACTTTTCACCTGCCGATACAAGATTACATATCATCTATTTATAGGCCAAAGGAGAAAGATCAAAGGCTATAAGATTAAAGGCCATAAATACATTAATTCATCATTAATGAAGAAATTGGAGGGTTACGAGAAGTTGAATAGTCATGGATGAATTCAGATGAATATCCATCTAGAGATGAAGATGAAGAGTCAAGATTTTATAATAATATTTTTTTTTTTTTGACTTCCACCTTTAAAAACTCCAACCTCGTGAACCAAACACGCCCTTCGTGTCCCGCTTCAGTCGGTACACCATGGTGCATGTGGCCCACCTCACCAAGGTGGACCCCGGCATCCCCTTGGAGAAGGCCTGCCTTCTTAGCTGCGGCGTCTCCACCGGTATGCCGAAAGTTAACGGACGGTCGGGGTTCATCGCTTATCCACGTTGATGGAGATTTTTTTGTTTTTTTTGCTTCTATCGTCGTGCTATGCCGCGTGATCTGACGGCAGGGGTGGGCGCGGCGTGGAAGGTGGCGGAAGTAGAGGCGGTTTCCACGGTAGCCATTTTCGGACTCGGAGCCGTTGGTCTGGCGGTAATTACAATATAATTTTACCAAGAACTGAATTGTTTTATATGATTAATTATTATTATTATTATTATTTAATTTCCAAGAGTAGAAGCAACCAAAGTGCTGTGCGAATTCCAGAATAGATGCGGTTGAAATTTCCGAGATTCGTGCAGTCATCAAGTCCGGTTGCGGACGACGGATGCAACGGCTGTGGTTGAATGGGTTTCATCAGTCCCTATCCATAGGTAGCGTGGAGCTCATCCTAACCTCGACCGTCAAGCTAAATGCACGATTGTGATTGGATAACTGTTCCTTTCCAGTTGATGTACGATTTTAGGGGGTGACACCAAACGTCACAGGTGTATAAATTGGACTTTGGGATTACAGCATGAGACGTTCTCATAGATACCATTTTTTTCAACTATCTAAAAGTGTAATTTGAAGTGTAGCTGCCAAAGTTCCAATACGTTTTATTCTAAAAAAATTTGCCCTGAGTTGTGGTCCGTGTAGTTTTATTCTTTGACTGATTGTTTCTCCCCATTATGCTCATAATATTTAAATTAAACATATTGTTATTTCTTTGTAATTTTCTTGTATAATCTACTATGTTTTGTAGGATTTAAATCATTTGATGTTGAAGCAATTAGGTTAACAAGAATGTTTGATTTACTTGCCCTTCTTGTCCCATTTTGAAAAATCACTTTTAAAGGATTTCAGGTCATATGAAATTTAGTTGTACAAGCCAAGATCCAAGAAATTGATTAGTGGTGATTAATGATTATCAGAATATCATCAATTTATAGTACATTTCTTGTTAAAAACAAAATCTCTCTTAGAGGAGTAAAGAACAAAAGAACGCAAAAAAATTCAGAAAATTTATAACAATGATAACCAATAATCCATCACAAAGACTCTTAGAGAAAAGTCTAATTCAAAACAGATGTACCCAAAATCAATAAAGAAATCCAAGAAAATTCACAAAAGAAATGGAGATCTCGAAAAGGTAGTTGCTTAGGTATCAGATGGCGTTCTCCCTAAGATCTTCATCGACAAACTCGAAGATGGCATTCTCTCTAATTCTTTATGTTAAATTTCCATTTAAGCATCCAAGATGGTCGTATTTTGGCACAAAACCTCATGAGCCTGAATTCATTGAGAGCAGAAAATGCACATTTTGATAGATAAAAACGTAATAATTTTTATTTCACATAAAAAATTGTGAGACACTCCTCAATGTAATATGATGTTTCTAGCATGCTTGCCAAGCCGAAGGGATGGCAAGATTCTGTAGGTAAGAAACTACATTTCCTGGCATGCTTGCAAGGTGGAAGCAATGGCCAGATTTGAAATGATATTTCAAAAAATTTAAAATTATCTTCAATAAATATGCTCTCCAGAAACTCTTTCATATGCACAACTATTTCAAAACAGTACAAAAGGAATTGTTGAATTTGACATATGCACACATTCGAAATTTGTTACAATAAGCTCTAAGTTGATACTGAACAAATATAATCTTTTCTACTACAATTTTACAAAGTTATATCAGCAATAATTTTGTCTCCTATATCTTCTCCTTTCATCTGCAGCGACCCCTAAGTATTTGTGAATTATTATATATAAGAAAAAGTATATAAAAAGGCTATCTCACACTTCGATTTTCTCAAAAAATACATGAGATATGCTGTACAAAAAATAAATTTTTTTTTTAGAAAAAAAAAGCTCCTTTGCCTGCAGGGTTTTAGCAATTCTAAAAGCTTGGAAGCAAATGAGTCTTGATGCCCATCATTCCTCAGCTAATTAACATCTCAATCACCCCATCTACAGAGCCTGCTGAGATTTAGCAATTGTCAGAGCTTGGAAGAAAATGAGAGTTGATGCCCATCATTCCCAACCCATTAACATCTTAGTCACCCCATCTACAATCTTATTCTTCGATGCAGACAGTTCATAATCATCACCAAGGAGGATTCTGTAGACTTCCCACTCCCTATCACCAACAACATGCCTCCCAATCTCAGCCTGAAAATAAAAAATCGCATTTTAGCCTGAATTTTATCAGAAAACCAATCATTTGGAAAAGGGAAAAACAAAAAAATAAGAGGAAGATTTCAAGCGTTTATACTCCAGTTTGCAGGAATAGAAGGCAAAAGCTTCAACATCAAAGAAAGAAAGAGAATGGCAAGATGAGTTTGCATCAGTCAATAAAGATGCAAGTAGGAAAAAAACATACCAAAAAGATGCGTATGCGGAGCATTTTGAGGGCAAGGGTGATGTCGTGAAAAACAAGAGGGCGGCCCTTGCCGGATAATTCAACAGGATTTGCAACTAGGAGCTCTGTATCAGGCCCACGGCTCACCACAGTTACTCTGAGTGGGCTGAACAACTCCATTCTCAAGCGCGAACATAATGCCTTCCGCTTGTTTGTGTCCACAATCTTCTTCCCATCCATTTGCATCACAAACAAGTCAATCTCGCAGCTTCCATTTTGGGCTGCATAGCACCGCCCATAGGATATCTGGCATGCATTGGATACGAGTATTTCAGTTTATATGCATACATAGAAAGGATGCAAGACTTAATTAGATGAAAGGTTTCTCCCCCTACATATGCAAGCTGGCAGAAATACAGCAATAAGATGGTAGTCTTATGACATGGATTTTTTTTTTTTTTAGTACATCGGCGGTTCACACCCGATGAGTGTGAATGCGGCCAACAAAATCAGAAAACAAATGACTACATAGAGGAGCTGGCGCAAACACGTGGTTCACCCAGATGAAGCCCCTTGAGTGATGTGCAGCAAAGGAGGCAACCCAGTCGGCAGCACAGTTTGCCTCCCTATAAACAATGACATGGCTATTTAACAGTGCATCACCACAACTAAAAGTTCTCTTTATCATGATCGAATGAATTTGAAAAACATCATCAGATGATAAACAGCTATATTTGGTAATGCTAGATGCATCTAGTTAGTTCACCAAAAACTTAAGAATGAGCATACAGAAGCACAGTGCAGATAAATTATAATTATATCAAACATGAAGATGGTGAAAAACAAACCATAAGTCTAATAGAAAGATGCTTTATAAAATGTAATTTGACATTGTTACCTGGATGTTATAATCTTTAAGAGTCCTCATTATGTCATATAGCAGGCCCTTGTGGTCACGGCAAAGGATCTGAATAAGTGTATGACCAGGGCTAAGGGAGTTGTCCATTGTGACAGAAGGATTATTATATGGGAAAGGAGATTCCCTAGGTGATTCTTCAGGAACAGGAAGCTCCAAGTGAAGCATTTCTTCTGTGATTGCAGGGGGAAGAAAAGGTGAAGCTTGCATATACGAGGCAATCTCTGCACCAGCCAGTTCAATATCACAATTTGTCATGAAGTCCCCTAAAACAGCTCTTAATTGATCATACGTCTCTTTCTTTCTCCCTTTTGTATGAAGAAGTTCCCTGAAACCAATAGTGAAAAATGTGATCGAAAGATAAGATAGAAGAGGTAAATACACCTTAAAAGAAGACCTTCATCTAAAACAAGCAACACCAAGACTCCAAGCAATCTACATGAACAGAAAACATAGGAAGTCTTATAGCTGATTACAAACTGAATGTCATTAACAACAATTACATAAAACAATGGGGAAAGGAAAGATAAGCTACATGTCACTAAAAGTTGGAAGACTTTCCGTACATTTGTGAAGACTTTCAAAGACTAAATTTTCTATTAAAGCACTAAACCTTTTTGGATATATGATTAGCAATTTAAAATATGAGAACAGAAGATTGTTTCCAATGAGAGAGATGTAAAAGTTTGACAACAGAGAGAGATAAAAGGCATTATATGGCACCTGGTGTCCGTGATAAAGAAGAGGTCCATAACTCTCCCATCTGGGGTGGTCGACACCTTCACCCTCCTTATAGTGAGCTCCAGCTCACAAAGTACCTGGGTCACATCTGCACAACCTCACAAGCATTATAAACTCTAATTTTCTCCCACAAAACTTTTAAATTATACATCCTGAATTCTCAAATTAACACCCAGCTGCTTCCTTAACTACACACACACACTTACATATATAGACACATACCCACACTAAACTTGAAAAATTAGAAGCACTGCAAAAAAGACTTTTAAATCCAGTAAAACAAAGCACTGCAAACGTAGCTTAAATTCTAAGAATTATAGAAAGAGAATCTAGATCAAAAGGTAGAAGAAGCAACATATCCAAAAATCAAGAATATGAATCTTCACTTGATCTCCCCAAAATTTATTGCTAACAAGACCTCCACAGAAAGAATCTGCAATCATTACACAGAATCTCCATCAATTGAAAAGGAAAACATAGATTCCGAACTCTCCAAAAGAAAAACCTAAAATCTTTTAACTATCAAAAGTAGAACATTGAAGGAAAGGAAAGGAACTTAGGAAGAGATAAGAGCAGCAGCAAATTCAGGTTTAACAAGAAATAAGAATAAAAACTCCATCCTTAGAAATATTCAGAACTTAGAAAACAAGAAGAAGGGCAAGAAATTAAGCACCCACCATGCAAGAGGCCCATCCGATCGTAGCACGAGAACTTTAGGAGAAACAACTGCGCCTGCTGCTGTGCCGCCACCATCTCCTGCTGCCTGTAGCAGCTATTGTACAGGCCTGACGCTGACAGCACCGCCGGGCACACCCCCAGTAGCCTCTTCTTCAGGAGCCCCCACCTCGTCGCCCCCTCCCCTCTCCCCACCACCCAAAGCACTATAAAACACCACTTCCCATCCGTGCTCACATCTACAACAACACAAAACGCACCATAAATTTCCACACAAATCCTTTCAAAAATCCAATCTTCAGTAGCAAAAGAGGAACTGGCATCAAAGTTATACACTCGATCCTCGAAAAAGTTCAATTTTTAGCAGAAAAAGAGGAAGTTGCATCAAAGTTCCATAAATAACAACCAGAAAAACTCAATCTTCAGCAGAAAAAGAGGAACCATCCTCAAAACTGAATCCACAAACCTCGTAAAAATCATTTTTTTAGTGGGAAAAAGAGGAGGAGAAGTACATGAAATTGGGCGGACTTAGGGCTCACCTCCTCTCACAATGCTTAATCCGAAGAAGAGGATCACACGGCAGAGGTCGCAGCCAAGGCCGGTCTTATCGGGGCAGCTGACGGTGATCACGCTGGGCTCGCCGGCGCTTTCCGGCTGCCGGATGACCACCACATCGTCGCTAGGGATGCCCATCTCCCTTTTCTTGTCCTTCTCTTCTTCACCCTTCCCTTCTTCTAAACCACTCCTCCTTCCCTTCTCTCCCCTTTCATCCTTCTAATTGGCGAGAGCAGGGGATTCAGAGCCAGTGTGGTTGAATTCCGCGTAGGAGTGGAGTATCCATCAGAGAAGGCGCAAAAAAGAGAAGGATTTGGAGAGGAGAGAAGGTAGCGATAGTGGGGTTCGTCCTCTGCTTGGATTGGCTTCTCCTCTCAATCTCTATCTCTGAGGAGCTGCGGGCGTTGCTCTCCTTATGGTGGCGTTTGGTGAGCCAAGTGGGATCGCCGGCGTATAATATTAGAACATTGATGATTCTTATTTGAGGATAATCTTATCTTGGGTGGTTTAAGATAAAATATGATATGCTATATTTTAATAATTAAAATTTTTTAGATATTTATGAATAATCTATTTAGTATTCTATAAAAATTTAAAATTATTGATCATATAATACTAAAACTATTCTTAATCTATTCCATAAAATATATTTATTAATCATATAAATTCTTAATACTAAACAATATATTCATTATTCTTATAAAATTATTATTTTTATTTATACTTATAATATATTATTATTTTAATACTTAGAAAATAAGACAAATAGAAGTAATATATTAAATAATCTTATAATATAAATATAAAGTATCATAATATATTTTTATTATAATTTAAAAATATAATTGAATATAATATGATATGATTAATAATATATTATAATATAATATATGTAATATCGATATAATAAAATATATAATGTTGTAGGTATATTGATATATCAAATTTTTTTTTTATTGGGGAGTATTTTTATCTCCAAATTTTAGCACAAGATTATTAGTTTATTACTCTTGGTGATCTTGAATGCTCAACTTCAAGGATGGATTTTTCATTACTGTATTGGGCAGTAATTTGAGAAGTGAGGATAATTTTAAATCATTGCCGCATGAAATTACCATGGTGCAGCTATATATAGTAATCTCGTCACCTCCACCTTTATTATTTTTGATCTTAAAATGATCATCCATACCAAATGCCTCTTATAGATTATTCCTTTTTTATTTGGGCCTCTCCTCCTAAGTAAAATTTAAATAATAATAAGTTATTAATTAATGATCAAAGAGTACTCAAGAAAGGTTAAGATGAAGGACCTCTTTATATCTTGTATGCGGGTCATTGTATTATCTATCGACAATTTATGATGAAGGTCAAATCGTAATATCATTTAAAATTTTTATCTACACTTTGGAGATAGTGGGTTGAGTAATTTTGAGCTACTTCTTGTCATTTATGTACTCTTAAGCTAAAATTTTGAAAATATTATTATATTGTTACAATGGACATTTACTGAAATTGCTAATAACTATTATTAATAATTACTACTATTATTAGTTTTGTATATTCTAAAATATTTTAATTTAAAAATAATGACCATAAACCAATGACCCCTCCTGTCGAGGGACCTCTTCTTCTTGAAAATAATTATAACAAGGGAAAACGCAAAGGTCACCAGCAAATAACCAAAAATATCTTAATTTATTCATCCTGCAAACTAAAAAAGATCCAAAATAAATAGGACCACTTAGTCATACTTCATAAT
Source organism: Phoenix dactylifera (assembly GCF_051530095.1). NCBI lineage: Eukaryota > Viridiplantae > Streptophyta > Magnoliopsida > Arecales > Arecaceae > Phoenix > Phoenix dactylifera. The sequence continues at coordinate 33,578,647 of NC_143192.1, read as the reverse complement.
TGAAAAAACGAGTTCCCGACTTGAAACGAGCCTCCCTAGTTGGAAAGAAGAATGGAGAAGGTGACTTGAAAAAATGCTACACTTCATCGCCTAAGAAGAGTTTGCTCTCCTGCGTAAGATCCTCAGACCTACCACGGCCACCATCTTTTGCTTCATATAGCTCTTGTGAAATTAAATTTCACTTGCATGATTCTATAAACGTATTAGCTGGGCATAGGAAATATTTCAAGGAGATTGATCGATATAATCAAATTTTACTATTTATTCAACGAAGTGATGCCTATGGTTGAGAGAGAGAAAAAGTTTCTAGTTCGAGTATAACCTTGGCGCCGGCCATGTGGACGGTCAAGGTTTTTTTTTTTTTTTTTACTTAAGCGGATGAGTCAGATTATATGAGTACGGACACACCTAATAAAATCAGAAAACAACATATCACGAAATGTTCTAGACAATTCAATTTTTCAGATTCACAATGTGCCGCGAGAGTGATTTGGCACATGCGCGATCGTTCAATCTGCAGCACATTAGCTTTTATAAAAATGTGCTTGGTCTGAAATGCCATTTTGTTCCGGACCATTGACCAAATACTCTGAAGTAGAGGGTGGTCCCGCCCAGCTTACGATCTAAGACTTTTAGGGCTCGTTTGGTTCGCAGGAAAAGAAGGGGGGAAAGTGTGGTCAACGGGAAAGTAATAGGATGCCTCTTGTTTGGTTGGAGTTTTCAAAGGAGAGAGATGGAAAAGTTGTATTCCCATGTGAATATGATTTCCACATTTTCCATTAAAAATATGGAAAAGTTACTTTTTCATTAGGCGGAAATCACTCCATTTTTATTTTTTTCCAAAAATACCTTCAACATTAAAGAAGCATTAAAGATCTAATTTTTATTAAGAACATAATAAAAATTATATATAATTTTTTTTAAAAAATAAATGATTAATCAAATATAAGTATTTTGTAAATCTGTTATTTTTTTATGATTAATCAAACATGCCAAAAATATTTTTCTAGACGGACCAAACGGGCCCTTACCGCTTATACGGGGTAATATCTCACCTGCGGGGAAGTGACCGGGGGAAGGGGGTCGGCTGAGGATTGGGACTGCGGAGCCGCCTCGTGTCCCATCCATTTTCTCTTGGGAACTTCCACGTGCCATTTCTTCACGGATGCTTCAAGACAAGTTCCACCTAAATCCCTTCTCATATGGCTTAAAATAACATCCGTTGTACTAGTTTCGAACTCTTTTCTGATATTACAAGTTACATCATACATGACAGTTTTACCTGATATTTGCACTTTCCCTTTTTTTAAATTCCAAATTATTGGAGGTCGGCCGTTCTCTTCCCATCATTCTAGGCTAGGCAAATAACAACTATTATAATAGGTATTGTTGCCGCTAGAATCCAAAAGTCTGCTGAGGTCAGCTCACACCTGAGTTGAAGGTGACGTCAGCTTTGATCCAAAGTGAAATGCCTACTGAAATCCACGAAAGAAAATCCAACATGAAATCAAAATTTTCAGATCCGACAATAAGTCAGTCGAATTCCAAAAAAAATAGTATAAGAAAGAGAGTAGGGTCAAAAAAATAACCTATTTGAGAATCCTTCGATTCTCTCTATATAAAAGATAGATATACAATAATTATTTGGCAACAACTTGTCACGATATACACATGGTGATAACTACTTTAGTATTACAATTATGGCCGAAGTAGTGTAACTGTTGCCGAAAATCATAACCATATTCTTGATATGCATTAACAGTCTTTTAAAAGTCTTTAACGAGACACATGGCATTTTCTATTGCTAAATTAGGCTGAAATGGTACTACGGCTAGCACTGAAGTAAAGTACTTCGGACTATACTAAGGCCAGAAACTTCGATTTCTCTTGATATTAGGTAACAAATATTTACTATATCGGATATAATGCTTTCTAAAAATTCCGATGAAGATCTAATATGATAAAACAAGATTGTTGGTGAAACCTTGATGGGTTCAACGTGATCATAGTTCATTGAATATAAGTTTGAGTTAAAAACTCAACTGTTTGCTTACTTACCTTGTTTAGGTTGCACCTTCGAAAAGAATGATTCACCTTGTTTTCTGAAGTCAATTGTTGGATCGTGAAATAACCGCTTTGAGATATATGTGAAATGCTTCGAAAGTTGTATGAGGTGCAATCCAATAATTGACATTATAAAATAATGTGACTCTGAAATTGTTTATCGTTTACCTTCTTTCGCTGCTTCAACTGTTGGACCGTGAAATGGTCGGGTGGATGAAAACAAGAGTCGAAATGCTTTGAGAGCAGTACGGCGATTCGATGGTTGATTCGCAAGAAAGATACAACCCAAACCCTACCCACCGTCTGGGATTCTATCCAGTCTTACCCTATCTTTTACTTTGCTTTTAATAAAAGCATCCCCTATCTTTTATCTCCCTGAAGTTACGTTTTACTTGCCTTCATGTATGTAAATGGGGTTCCCGCTGTAGTCCGGTCTTGTCAAGATGGGTACAAGAAAGACCCGAAACCGGATGGTCACAAATCCTAGAGGCGAGTAGGTTTGACTAGCTAATAACTTTGGATGGTCGCAAATCGCAGGTGGTCCTTTCATTAGGAAATGATTGAGCTCACCGCCACTGGCGATGGGCGTTGTAATCCTCCCCATATCGTAGGCATCCTCCCAATATCCTCCCATTGATGGCGAGTTAAATCCATTCTCTTCTATCAAGGCGGCGTAAAGCGAAGCAGCAACTCATTGCTCCATATATCAGGGCCGGTCCAACTCGTAGGTAATTAAGGCGGTCGTCTAAAGTTCCAGCCCCAAAAAGATCCATTACAAAAAAGATGTTAAAGATAAAATAAAAAGAAAAAAAAATTTTCTATGAGTTCGCCTTAGGCTGACCCACTGTGGAGTCAAAGACAAAACGACCTCAAGCCTCCAAATACATTAGGCCGCTCCTGAGGGAGTTTAATACTTGAACAAAACATCGTGACGTAGGGTTGACATTTGAATGAGAAATTACTCTCAATGGCTTGGTTGATGGCCGCATGGTTTTAGGTGAAGAAGGCTACGCCAACCTAGCATCAAGGGATATGAAAACCTAGATGTTATTAAAGATGTCTTAGAGAAAGTGCATTCGTGTTAACTGCTAAAAAATTTTAACCAACATGGCAAAGAAATTTTAACCTAGATATTAGTTTTTCTCCCTTTTTCTTTAAAAAAGCTAGTTGGGGATTGGGGAGTGATGTTAAATATCAGTCACTATGGTATTATGGTTAATCGCACATATTTAATCCCTAAGCAGTATCATTGAATTATCACTATTGCAAAAAAAAATCCTAGTAGTTGTAAGTTGTAACGCCCGACCTAGAGGAACGTAAGAAAGGAAAGAACACGAGGACCTATTATGATATTCTTGCAGGCTTGGACTGAAAATTGTACAATAGTCAGGCTTGTCGACCCGTCTAAGAGCCTGCCCAAATTCCAGCCTAAATCACAGCTTGTGGATCTGTTAGGCTACAGGAAGAAGAAATGGAGCTATGAAAGTCATTTTATTCTTCCTATAGAATTTGAGCTGCGAGGTATGTTGGTTGATACAGCCATGCTAAAACGAGAAGCCCAATTCATGAATCCAGTAGGAAATTCAGCTCTCTCTTAATAGATTACCCAAACAGGTCCTTGATTAAGCCACACAAGATCCTTTCTTTGCATGGTAAGCTATCAGTGCAACGATTGGGATTTTTTTTGAGAGAAAAACTGAAACTTAAAAGTATAGTACAGTATTTCCTGTGCCATTGAGAAATTCTCCAATTATTCTTAATTTTTCTTTTGATAGAAAAATCCCTAATTATTCTCCAAAAATGAATTAATCTAGAACTATTCAATTGTTCTCCGATTACACATGAATTTTACACTCATTCATGAATTACTGATGACATAGTTAAGAGATTTTATGTGTTATAAAGTAATGGAACCACATAGTGGTACCAGCAGCAGAGCGGCAAGAAGCGCCATTTAGATAAACCTAGGGATTAATAGTAGAATAATCAAGTATTTTGATATGCGGACCAGGCCATCTACCATGGGAGATGCATGAAGCTATATTAAAATTAAAGTTGAAGTATACTTAAATATATTTGAAGTATATTTAATAGATCAATGTCTAATTTTGTTTATCTTTTTTAGATAAGTTGTAGTTCAATCAGCATTCTAATAGAATAGACAAAAGTTAGATAAATATGTCGAGATCCAATAAAATTTTTTTTTGGATGGAGTACAGAATTTCATTAAATTTGCTTTTGAGAAATCTAAGATAAACAAGAAGATTTTATGTCCATGTCGAAAATGTGTAAATTATTGTTCTCTCGCTCCAAAATCTGTTGAAGAATATTTGGTGTAGAATGGTTTCCTAAAAGGTTATACTAAATGTGTATTTCATGGAGAGTCCATATTACCGTCTCCATATAACTAACCCTCCTATTTAGAACACACCTCTAGTTTTAGATGAGTAACCAACCCATCCCTTCTGCTTGGCAAGCATGCTAAAAGCATCATATCACATTGAGGGGTATCTCACAATTTTTATGTGAAATAAAAATGCTTATGTTTTTATCTATCAAAATGTGCATTATCTGCTGCTTGGTGCTAAACGAAAAGCTGACAATGATTCTCCTGATGTAATGACATGGGATATCATATTATTTGTATTTGCAAAGTTCTCATCTGAAATTCCAGCAAATATTATTAATATTTACAATATTCGCCTGAGGCAGCGACATGGGATATCCATCTTGATAATATGCTGTTTTCATGGTTATCTAATTATTCCATAAAATTCATTCAACTTTCTGAAATTCTTTAAAACCCTTCAGTTTACATATTTCTCCATTTGTCAATTTCATGTTTCTTTGTAAACTCTTTTTCATAACAGAGATAGTCCATCAAATTTTGTTATATATGAATCTTTTTTGCAGAAGATGTTAAATATGAGTTTTTCCCCCGAGTGTAGAAAACCATTTCAGCTTACATTTATATATGAATCTTTTTACAGAAGATAGTGCATCAAATTTTCAGGTTGGACATGTATCTAACAGAAATATTAAAAGGATAGAGCTTTTCGGCAGCCAAATTTTACATTTTTTTTTAAAAAACATGAAATTAGAGGTATGGAATGACAGGAGTCTTGTGCAAATGCTGTTTCCAACATAATTTTCAACTAATTTGATTTGCGGGGAAATAAAAACACAAAAACACCACCACCACGAAAGAGGCCCAATAATTTTTTATACAATATATATATATATATATAAAATTAGTACAACGACCTACGATGAATATAGGTGCAGCCAACAAAATCAAAAAAGAAAAAATAGTATAGAGGATAAGGCGCATATATCTGGTTTTTTCAGATGAAACCTTCAAAATGGTGAGCCGCAAAGAAGGCAACCTAGTCAACAGTACTATTCGTCTTCTTTAAATATGTATGGCCCGATAGAAACCACACTCATCCAAGTGGTTGAGTCTCCCTCGAGGAGAATGCGGTTTGCACCCAACACACCTCGCATATGGCTCTGAGCTCGGCACTGACGATATATGTATTGTAGATCCGCTGATGCCCTGCTACTATTAGTCTGGCGTGTTCTCTAAAGCCTTATTTGGGGGAGTTTTTAGAGGGCCAAAAAACACTTTCCGACCCTCCAAAATTACTTTTAGATGAAATAGAATATAATATAATATTATATTATAATACATTGATATGTTATATTAAATAATTTAATATTATATTGAATTATTATGCTATAGTATGTAATATTATATTACTATATTATAATAATATTATATTACATTACAGTAATATTATAATATATTATATATAAATATATATATTATATTTTATTATACTCTGTTGTATAATGCTATATAATATTCTTTATGGTCATTTTATCATACCAAAAATATTTTTGCAGTTTGATTATTAAACGTATGTTGAAATGGCATAATTTTTTAGTTATTGAACAGTAAATATTTTTTTTATAAAAGCTCTACTTCACCGAAAAAAAAAAAAACAACAACTCCCCAATCGGGCCTATAGAACTCACTGCTTCTCCCTTGTTAGCTGCTTCTCCCGTCGAAGATCACCTCGAGGTAGCCGGTGTGGGGCTCCGAGGAGAGGAAGCACGTTCTGAATTCGCGGTCGGACGGCCAAGTTTAAGCAGGGAGAGGGGACAGCGCTACTTCAAGCTATCAAGATCCCGGAGCATTGCCTCTAGGTGTTTTTCTGAGAAAAAAAAAAAGAAGCAAAGACAAAGGGGAGAAGGGCATGGAGTGTGCTGCGAGGGGCAGGGGAGGGCCATGCGTCTCCGGCCCGCCCACCCGTCGCTGTGGCCTCTGCGGTGCCGTCGCTTACTGCTCCCCCTCCCACCAGGTTCTCTCTTGTTCTAGTTTTCTTGCTAAGATCTCTTCTACTTTCGTTTTTCCTTTTGATTAATATATGATTCGTTGGTTTATGAGGCAGAGACTACGCTTATGATCACATGAGAATTCCAAACAGTAGAATAAATACGTGTTAGGGTTATTTAAAAAAATTCTTGAATGGGTCTGTTCCGGGTGAAAGATAATAACAAAAAGGATAAGTGATCCATCTCGAGGGCGATCTTGCTCCAATTTCTATACTCAAGAGAACGGTGGGTGAAATCTGATGATAATCTCTATCTATTCAACGTACCAGTAATAAATACGCCTATCAGGTGTTAACCAAATTTCCCCACTAACCCGACCATAATTCGGCAAAGAATTGAAGGCAACCAAAAAAAAAAGGAAAAAGAAAAACAGAAAAGAAAAGGAACAAATGACTGTCATGTGTCATCGAAATATGACCTACGACGCATGCTGATTGATTCCAGGTTTCTGATGTATGCCGAGGTCGAAAAACTTACTTTATAAGAGGAATTTTAGTGGAATAGCCTATATATTTACATTTGGATATCTGATGACCTGATACAGGATTAAGATAATAATAATCAAATCCAAAAAATTACAGTGTGGCCCTATCTACATATGATAAACATAAAATACTGCAAAATTTGTCAGAGTTTGTCAAAAATATGATTTATATATTGAAAAAATAATGAAGAAACCAAAACCTACTTCTTTCAAGCTCATAATGGGGCAAGAGCAGACAAGGAAAGAGGAGAATATCAAAAAATGAAGAAACAAAAGGCTAGAAGGATGCGTAAAGGGACCAGCATGGACAATACTCATGTAAATATGGTGCTCTAGAATAAAAGTATAGAAAACTGCAATGTCTTTTTTAGAGAGTTATGGGTAGATATAATACTGTGACAATGTTATTTTAGAGAGCGCCATGCTTTTCATACTGATCCTGCATGTATCTTATATATCGGAGGTTGCTGCATGCAAAGAGTGGAATTCTTTTTTCCTTTATTTCCTTGAATCTGATGATTGTTATCTAGGCACTTTCAATATGCAGGACCGGTGCACAATTTATTGTTACTAATCTCAACTTTATTAGCTATTTAAGAACTTAGGAAAAATTCTTCAGGTACTATTGCATATTTCAGTATAGATAATCAGTGCTAAAAAACTTTGTATTTCTCTTGTGTTCACACCATATATGCTAGTGAATGTAATAGGATACGTACGATCATCGTCTTACATGTTTTCCTCTCCCAGATGTTGCATTGGAATGAACATAAAGACGAATGTGCACGGCTTGAAGAACAGATGAGACATGCAGATTTCTTGAATGATTTTCCCTTTACATTCTCTATGGAAGTGATACGCTCGGTAACTAGCATGTGTTTGTTTGAATTGTTTGCTATTATTATACTAAAATAACAGCTTTTGTGTTGTAGATAATATTGAAACCTAAGGATGCTGTATTTTTTTCTCCATTTGTTCTGCTTTTTCATCAGTGGTGCTTCGATATATTTAAATTTTTGCCAATTGATTGCTGAATATTCACTATAAGGAAATTGGTGCATGCAAAAGAAACCTGATTTTACCATGTTGTTATTTCAGATTTTATTTTTTTAATCATATTAATCTTAATATTCAACAAAGCTTGGAGGTAATTTCTTAAGAAATTGCTTTATATCTATTTATTTCACAAAAAAATATTTTTGTAAATCTAGACTCTTTGCATGCAACATCAGCTTTGGCTGTGTTGAAGCATGTTGTGTTAACAAATAGCAGTTCTTAACATGGATGAAGTTGAGACTCACAGTGTTGACTTCATGTCTGTACACTATTAGTATGCAATGTATATGTTATTCTTTCTTACTGCTGATGGTATGATTACCTTATTAATGAATGAACTACCTGTGTCTTGTGCTTGTGTGTGCATTTGTGTTATTTTAGGTGGTCGCCCTTAGTTAATGGGTTGCTTGGTTCTTGATTTCCTTCGTCAAACTTCTTCTCATGTCATAGCTGTCAGCCCACAAGTGTATTTGGCTAATTGCAGTAAAACAACAAAGCACTCTCAGAAATTTTATTCTCAGTTCTTTGTGTTTTCCACTTTAAAAGGTTTGAAAAGATTAGAAAACAGTATCTATTGAAAGCGAATACCTAACTTCATTATGCTGCCAAATGTGCTCTTTATATAGAGTTGATAAGTTCTGAATTGCTGTAGGTGATACAGACAACTAAAGCAGCTGCTCCCATGACAATAGCTAAAATTGTTCTTCAATTAATTCTAACTTATTTATGAACTAATTATATAATAAAAACTTTTTAATAACACTTGGACGTATTGCTTGAATGACGGGATACTAGAGGTTTATCATTTATTTTAGATTTATACAATGTTTTGGGTAATTAGAACCCCAATCATCAAGCTCTTTTATGTTGGCATCGGGAATCCTTATCTGCAGGAGTTCATTAGGGATGTTATTTGCATGGAAGATTGAAAGCACTTAGAAAATTTAATGTTTTGGCCTACATGTTATCTAGTTAAGGGGTATCAGAGTTTTCCAACTTCTAGTATCTCCAAGGAAATTATGAATTTGGGAACATGGAGAAATTTCAACATTGTGTCCTTTCTCAATTTTCAGTGGGGAGGCATCGGAGAGTGCTAATTGTCCTAGAGATGTATTGGTGAGTACTAAGTTTTAGACTTAGATATTAGATATCGGAATCAATGCAGTAGCATGCTTTTTGTTGTATATTCTAGTCAGATGCAAAAGTTTATGTCAAGTAGTTTTTATCTTTTAGTTATCTTCCTTTATTGTTGTAGACTAAGAAACATTACATTTTGAAATTCTAATTTGTGACTTCATAATCATAATCATTTAGCCTTTTTCCAACTATTTGGGTCGGCTTTATGGATCCTCATTCGCCAAGTAGTCCTATCTAGGGCCACCACTGATGTTATTACAAATTTCTCCTCATATCCTTCCTCACAGCCTCCATCCTCCTCCTTTCTTCCTAGTTTTAACAAAACTAAAGTATGTATCCTTATAGAAGACTCCTCAGATCTTCATTGTACGTATTCATGCCATCTCAATCAATTTTCTTTTTCGTTGTTCTTAATTTGTACAACTCCTATAGCTACTATAATATATTTTTCTAAGTTGTCCTTAATTTGGGACTTGATAATAATTAAAAATTTGTTGATTTTTGAATGATGTGCAATGATATGCATTAATGTCAGTGGAATCGACCCAAACCGGCCGGTTTCGCCTGTTTCGAACCGTACAGGTGGCTCATTGGTACAGTTCGGGCTCAGAAAATGGGACGCATTTTCGGAGCTGGAGAAGAAGGAAAGAGAGAGCGAGCGCGAAAGGGAGGGAGAGGGAGAGGAAGGAGACGCTGGTGGAGGGTCGGCGGAGCCTGACGGAGGCCGCGAGGGGGCCAGTGTCGGGAAAGAAGGGCCGCTTAAGCGGCCGACCTCTGGAAGAGGCAGAACGAGAGAGGAAGAGAGAGAGAAAGAGAGAGCGGGGAGGGACGCCGGTGGAGCCCGCGAGGGGGCCGTTACCAAGGAAGAAGGCTGCTTAAGCGGCCGGCCACCCCTGTTTTGTTCGAAATAGGAGTTGGTTGCTTAAAAAATTTGCCAATTCATAAGTGAAGTCGGCAATCGATATGCCGACTTCCCTTACGAATCGAACGAAATAGGGGGTCGGCTACTTAAGCGGCCTTCTTCCGTGGCGCCGGCCCCTTCGCGGGCTCCGCCATCCCTCCTCCAGCGTCCTCTTCCTCCCTCCCTTGCTCTCTCTTTTTCTCTCTCGTTTTGCCTCTCTCCCATCTGTTCACTGTGTCGGTACGGGCCTGGCACGGCCCGTACCGTCCTGTCGAGGAACCGGTATGGGGTCCGGTATCGGTTCCTCCGATCTTGATATACACATATCAAGTGGTAATTTGCTAGAGATGATTCATACTTTTAGTTGAAAGTTGGATATTGAAATCAAAATGTTTCAATTTTGGTTTGAACTGATCTCTGATCTATAACTAGGTCTAGTTATTGCTAAAACTAATTGATGTAGCGGAATTTATTTCGTAAATGTGAATTTCTATAGCTTTCTTCATTTCTTCATATATTCAAATATTGTTAAGCTTTTTATAAAGTTTATTTTGAATTTTGCAAGTCTATAGAAGAATTGGAAACATTTTGATTCAGGGTTTCAATGAAACTTAAAGAAGTAAATTTGCTGATAGATTTGAATATTCTAGAGCCTAAGTCTCAAAGACATTGACATTTTCATCAAATAACCAATGATATGTTACAATTTTAGCTGATGTGAAATCTAACTTTTTCTTCTTTATGTTTGAAAATATAACTTTTGATTGTTTCGGCATGAATCTACTATAACTTGATGCACCTAAAGTTCCAAGTAGTACAACATGTCTCAGGATGATGTCTATTCATTTTCTTCTTTATTTTGGATTTTTCAATTATTTTGATATTTATAAATGTTCTTTCAGAAAGTATTGATACCGGACGGGTCCTTCTAAAACCAGCAAAGTTGTGAGACAAAATTATTTGGTGGGTGGTAGAAACCAAAAATGAGTTTTTAAACTTGGTTGCTTGAATTTCATTTTTTTGAAACATTATAAACATAATGTTGCTAATTTCATTTTTAAGAAAATTAACTTATGTAGCTTCAAACCAAGGTCTTCAATCTTGGTTGTCGGGTACCATAGCGGGATCTACTAGTTTGGTATGGTACGGTCGGTATGATAATGTGTACCATGTACAGAGATAGCTCTTGACTTTCTTTTTCTTACTTTTTATCACATTACTGTCTGAAACTAGCCAGTACGGATCAGTATAGTACGTTATGCACCTTAGTTTCGGACAATACCTGATGGTATGGAGCAGTTCTGCTATGTTTGGACTAGTACGGATGATTTGACTCATATACCCAACCAAACCTCAATGCGTATTGGTACGGCATGATTGGTATGGGTTGGTACGGTAGACCTTGCTTCAAACTATAATCTAACAAATGCAATTTCAGCAATAAACTATTTTTCAATATTATGATTTTTTTTAAATATCCCATATATCTCCATCTCTATCATCATAAGAAAGGTTCAATGCCTTGATATTTTCTTAATTTTTTCGGTTTCATAAAATGCTGAAGTTTTATAATATTGCTGCAGCTGATGCTCAAGAACCAGGGCTTTGGAATTATGACTCCAATTTCACAAAAAAACAATATGTTGGGAGCAGGTTTCACAGCCTGAATACCATGTGGACACATGGAATGGGGGATCTGAGTCCTGGTTTATGTTATATTAAAGGAATCTGGATTGAGAAGTCTGTTCTTGAAGATATCATCAGAACGACACATGTTGTCCTGTTTTCATATTCAAAGCCTGTTTTCTTAATTACTTTAATACTGGTATTAGGAACGGCATTCATGCTGTATGCAAAATAAAATGAACATATTTTCAGCTTTTGGTTCCTTTTGCACTTCTTGGTGACACTTGTGCTGTCCAGACCCTGATCAGAGCCCATTATATGAGAAAATCTGATCTACAGGCTTGTCTCATTATCTCCTTGTATGTATAATTGATTAACTATATGCAGGTCCAGACCCTAATCAGAGTCCATTATATGAGAAAATCTGTTCTACAGGCTTGTCTCATTATCTCCTTATATTGTATAATTGATTAACTATATGCAGCAGCGCTGCCTTATATGAGAAAGAGACTTGTGACTTCTCAAACATTGCTACTATCCTCTTTTTTGAGCTTTCTACTAGTTTTAGATCAGTTTCAATCAAGGGTCGCCATATCAGTACTGGACTCTATACTGGTACCATCCAATTACAATGTCGGCACACCTGGTATAGTACTTGGTTTGGCATACCGAGTGTTGGTACACCCTCTGTACTGCATACTACCGGTGTGGTACGGTCGTTATGCACCGACCAGTATGGTAAACCTTGGTTTCAATATTCAAGTTGGTTATATAAGCTGTGAGCTGAAGTCCCCATCAATTTGGAGCCTTTTGGCAACTCGCTAACTCCAAGGATTTGCTCCTGTTTTACTGGCTAATCTTGCAAAAGCTAGAATCATTTTTGTTTCCTGATCTACAGATAATCCACTAGTCTCTGCAGAATTTTTTGTTTCAAATGACCTCTTGCATATTGTTCTAGCTGCATTGCTTTATAGCAACTTTTTTGTCATTAAGTGGAACTCCTAATCTGAATTTTTGGTTGCTTGCAATCAAGGTCCGCCGTACCGGTACCGGTCGGCGTACCGGTGGCCGGCCGGACCGGTACGGTACCGGTCCGGTCCGGTCCGTACCGGCCGGTACCGGTGGTTTCAAAAACCACAGCGCGCGGCGCTGTGGTTCTAAAAAAAAAAAAAAAAATCGTACCGGTGCGAACCGGTACGAGGCCCGTACCGGCCGGTACGGGCTCCGAACCGGCCGGTACGAGCCCGAACCGGCCGGTACGCACCCGTACCGGCCGGTTCGGATAAAAAACCGGGAAATACCGGTTTTTTATCCGTTCCGGTACCGGTCTAGGACCGGACCGGTACGTACCGGCCCGTACCGGCCGGTACGGGCCGGTACGGCATTCCATGCTTGCAATATTTAGTTGTTTGAGCTCACAGTTGTGTTCATTGATCATTATCTTTTCAACAAGTTTCTTCGACAGAGTAAACGAATTCCTGGACTTTGTCTCCATCAAGTTTTTTTGATTTCTTTCAATCTACATCTGCTAAACAAAGTTTTGCGGTTGTGATAACTTGAATTTTTCTTCGTTTCAACAATCTTGAGGAAGCTTGTGTTAGCGGCTAGGCTTGACACTGTATGTCTTTTTCAGATCCCTATTTTTGGTTAAATGTCAATAATTCTCCTGGTTGTTAGCTTTCCTTGCTGTCTCCAATATTATCTTCTTTTCTTCCAGTTTAGGCACATTTTAATGCACAAAAGGTTTAGCTAGTAGAATTATTATCTAAAAGTCCACTTTCACCTAATTTATGAAGGGCAGAGTGAGATCCTTGATGTAAACTTTGTTGCATTCTTATTGTTATCGGTACATATCTCTCTCATGGAATCTTATGTCTTTTTATGTAGTTTCAGATTGTTTGAATGCTCTAACAAATCCCAAAAATTACCTTCTCTATGCGTGAAAACTATTATTCTGCACTGACTCATGCACAATATGATAGTTCTATGGTATGCAGTCACATTTGTTCATTTTATGGTCATGACATTGACTTCTAAGAATCAATGCCTGAACAGTTGTTCTAAAATACGTTTGTTTTCTTTTCAATTAGCAGCCTTGCCCACAATTCCTGGATTCTATATTAACCATAAAACAATATTATGTATTCTGCTTCATATTCTTTGAATCTTAATTAAGTAATGCATTTTCTATATTGTGCAATTAGTCAATTACCTTTTAATTACATTATTTCCATTTTCTACTATGGGCGTGGAAAGCAGGTCACGAGATGTTCTTTTTTAATGTCTAAGGGTCTTCACCAAATTGGGCTATGGAAATCAGAATGCAGCTGTAAACCAGCAGTGGTTTCTACCAATTATTCATGGTTTTTCTCCATCATATTTTTCATTGGCGCATCGTGGGAAACTGCCTACTATGACTTGTTACTTTAAAAAAAAACAACCTTCTATGTCATTACATGACTTGTTCTTTGGGGTTTCTCAAAGATTTTACCTTTTTTTTATTACTGTTATAAATATAAAATATTAAAATGTTACTTGTTCGAATATGTCATTGTCCTTGTGTTAGTTAACAGTTCTAATTTTAGGTTTGAAGGGATAATGTAGACTTTGTGGTTCTTAATGGACTATTTCTTCTTTCTCAAGTCTTGTTTGACACAATATGTTAATGGATCCACTCATTTTCAGAGCTCCAAGCTATACATGATTGCTGAAATGCCATTTGATGTGGGCTCATCTACATTAAACAGAAAGAAATTCATGTGAATTTGTAATCAAGGAAGAGTTGGATTATGCGATAAATGGATGCATAGACAATATTTCTGAAGAGATTAAATCTTTTTATTTCTAAATCAAAACCAACTCAGTTACACCAAATGTGGATTTTGCAGAGATGTAACATAATTATGCAGTTCTAACATAGTTTTAAATATCTATGAAATTTCTTTTCTAGGCATTTTTTTGATAGTAATAGAATAACAGAAATATTGGAAATCAACATATGCCTAATATCTCGTCATGGCCTATTATGGGAAAATAAATCAATACTAAATATGACAATTTAAATGCCTTTAACCTGTTGCCTCCTCAACATATTTCTGAGATATACTAGAGAAACTTAGATGACATACCATAATGGCAAGAATTGATTTTAATCCAAACATCATGCAGTCACCTGATTGTTTTTGCGCTAGACTTTTGGAAATTAACTTACTCCTTATGTTGCTAAGTGCTAACACAACTTATATACTTCAGACAAAACTGAAAATTATGCTGTCTTTGCTCCATCCAATGATCCTATCATGTTCAGATGAAACACCTCTCTTCTAATGACAGCTGTTTTTTTTATAGAAAAATAATTCAAACAATCTTTTATGTATTTCCTACAATTTTTTGTATTTTTTGTATTTTCCATTTTCTACTTTTTTTCTTTTCTTTTTTTTGTTGCTTTTTTCCTATATTTAGTCCCAAGTATTGGACAGGAGCTGCACTCAGGCTACAGGATGAAGGTTGATTCTAATAAAATTGATCAGGACATTGCTCCCAGCTGACAGTCACAAATAAACAATATCAGTTACCTCTTTTTTTACGTTTACGCTTGCACAACCTTTATGATAATGTTGTGCACATAGTAACTTATCCAGCTTTCTAATTATTGACAGATCTAGATCAAATCCTTAATTAGTGTGCTCATGGTATGTTAAAATAAAAAACTTGATACAAAAATGTTTTAGATAAATCAACACTCTAAAGTTGTAGTGTTGGATAGGAAGAACTATGTCTTTGATCCTTATCAGCACGTTGCAACCATGTTTTCATTATTGTAGCTAAAATACTTAGGTCCTGTTTGATGCCAAGTTAATGGGGGTTAGTGTGGGGTTTATCCATTAACATCCAAGACACCAGCTTATTTCCCCAGGTTAGGTTCGCCCAGTCAGTGCAACGAAAAAGATGCTTATTTGTGCGAACTTATTTCACCCCTTGGTGAAATAAGTTTTAAATAAGATCAAACCATGGAGCTCTCTTCTCCCTCTTACTTTTCATTCTTGTTCCCCACAATTTATCCCACTAACCCTCAAACTTCAACCAAATAAGGGATATTGCTAACCAACAATAAGTGAATAAGGGTCCTCTAGAGTTAAAGATAACCAACCCCAAGTTAGCTGTCCTGAATTCAAACACGGCCTCAATAGGATAGTATTATCTTAATTGGGCTTTTTGAGAATCCTCTGAATTTTGTAAATATTGAAATCAGAATACTTGCTTTCGATCAAGAATACTTGATATTCATGCAATATAAGTTTAATTTATGCCTTTCTTTGCAAACAATTGGCAGTTTGTTTTTTATATGTCTGTTTAACTACTATTTCGTTAGCAGGATACTTGATGATTGGAAACTTCCAAGTTCCCTATGCCCATGTACTGGTAAGTTTCTGCTTCTTGTCATCCTTGTTTTGACCTTTTGTTTGATTACTACTATTTCACTGCAACAGAACCAAAAAGTCCACTATCAACTTGTTTGAGGAGTTGGAAAGATTATTATGAATGGCGATGCCTTCCATTTGATTCACCAGTTGCTTTATTACTTCATTGGGTATGTCAGAATTTCAATTTTACAATATATATACCTTGAAGCTTATTTCTGGACATTCCATAACTTGTTTTTAGTTCTAGTTTGTGTTAGTAATGCATGCTGTGGTACACAAAGTTCAACTTTTTTTTTTTCAGACAGTTTTGGAACGGTAAGCCATCTGCATGTGCTAGCCAATTGCCATTTTATTGCATAAGCTTTCTGCGGCCTAAAACTCATCATGGAATTATTTGATGAACAGCGTATACTGAATTATTAAAAGGCTATAGTTTCTAAACCAAATGTAATTGTAATGACAGTCTACTTGCAGGATAGTGTTAACTGGTGCCTGCTGTTGTCAGCCAAAAACAAGACAATAGTTTATGCATCATTTGGCAAGCCATAGTAAAATTCGACCCCTTTCTAGATAGATGTTTTGCTTCTGGTATAGACATGTCATATTTAATTTTCTTCTCACCGACTCACCCATTATACTCCAGATTATGTTCTGAACAAAATATGTAGCCTATAACTATTCTGATCATAATATTATCGTCTAAGAAGACAGAAACAAGGAGAACAAGAATTTTTTAGAGAATAATCTTATGTTGTCAATGCTGTCTCTCCATAAGATGTCCCACATGTTGTCATTATAGCATGAGGCAAATATGCCGCATCGGTTCTCTTAATATTGTGGATTGCCATACACATGTCCAGACTCAAGATGGTGGATATTCGTCCCTTTCCTGTTCCTTCCCAACTTGTCCCATTTGGACACTTGGCATGGTGCCTTGTCTGACAGTTGGGACGGTGGAAGCCTTGCTGTCCCACTGGTATTTAAAACCCTGCAGGGCAATATTCTGTATTTTTGTTGATTAAGATTAGTAGGAGTTTGAGGGAGCGAAGGGGCTTACTAATCAGTTGTTCCAATTTTTTAGGGATAATAGAAACCGCTAAATTTGTGATTTACTATAAAAGTCAGGAAAAATGGAATCTTAGGCTCCTCATATTCCTCTATTTTATTGATCACCAACTTAATTTGGCAGAAGTTTCTCATTGAAGAATATTTAACATGGAGATTAGCTGTTGGGGCATCCAAACAGGCCCATAATGTGCTAGTTATGTGTCTTTTAGGCAATGTCACAAATCTTTCCTTGCCAACGCATATGACGTGCTGGCTTAGTACAATATAATACATTTATATGACAGACTAATCCTTGCTCATATAAACATAATCAACACTTGTTATAATTCTTTACCTGTGTATTCTTAGTCAAGCTAAAGCTATTATCTTTTTAAAAGAAAAAAGTTAGGTTAGTCACCTGACTTGATGTCAATATATTAAAAGACCCTTATATTGAATCAATTTTTTGAGAGTGCCTACCAAAGTTTTATCTGCTGTAGTCAACTCTTTTTGTCATTGGTGTTCTGTATCTTCATATGGTATTTTATACCCAAAATTCTTTTAAAAGGACTTATATAATATATTGCACATCCGTAAGAACTGTTGAAAACAATGTTTTACGTGACTTCAATATTCTTTTCAATGAGTATAGAAAATCTGTGTGATTGTATTAGTCTATCTTAGCTTTGTCATCTTCTCTTACAGCCACTTACCATATACCACTGCTATCAACTCTTAGCTGTTCGAAGTTTAATTTCAGAAGTTGGCAACAGATTGTGCATACATTATTTAGGTAACAACTCTTGAAACTTCCTGATTATGGATATGTAAGAGTTATATTTTAGAAATTGGATTATTATTGAATTATCAGTGATAGTTTTTTCTTACAATATTCTTGTAAAACTCTTAGTGATGGAGCTCAACGCATCTAGATGTAGTTGCAAGGCTAGTTTTCTGATGTCTGCTATATCTCATCCACTTTGACGTTTCATAATAATTAGTGCTCAGATAACAAAATTATCTGCTTCTTGTAATTTAAAGAAAAGTCTTCTTCTTGTTAAGCAACTGAGCATATTTGAGGTTACCAATGAAACATTTTTGGCTTATGAAGAGTTAATTGTGGAGTAGGATCAGACTGTTTTTCAAATTTCTTCTTCTTCTGTGAAGCATTTGATCTCAATTGTTTCTAACTTTCTATTATCATTAGGGAGGCCCATAATTCCATATTCAAGTTACTATTCAAAATATAATCGCAAATCAATGTTTGGATGTAAATATGTTATATTTTATTCATATTCTCATAAATTTTTCATTACAATTGATTTTGTAAATCAATGTCTAAAGGTCCTGATAAAGAGCTTTGGCAACTTGCGGTGTTTGGAGAGTTGCGGGCACTTTTTCCTGCTGTTCAGCTGCAAATAGAACTTGTTGGACCAGCAGTTCCCCAATTTATGTTGGTTTTCATCTCTCACTTCATGCTAGATATTTAAGAGAGTATTCTTTCTTACTCATGATGTCTAATTTTATTAATTTAAAATTTGCCAAGTCAGCATTTTAACAAATTACACACATCATCATAGATCTTAAGAGGGTTTCCCCCTACTTTATATCTGCCTTCCTGTGTTCTATTTTGACTGCTTGTCATTTCCACAATCTACTGATTTACCATAGATTTCTGAGAAGCACCCCTCCTTATTGTATATCGGTTGCTCATGCCTATATATTTAAAAAAATTATCTATAACTTTCTGAAACACTAGTTTAAATGAATTGATCAAGTGTAACAAATGAATGAAGTTTGGGTTTGGGTTGCCTGTGTTTTGACTTCTATTGGATACTGAAGGTAGTGATGCTAAAGTGGATAGATATAGATTTAAAGGGGTCAAATGAAAAGTAATGCAACAGAATATGCTTAATATCTAATTCTGCTTAACTGGCAGCTAGGATTTGGCCTTTATTTGCCCATTCCACTTTGTTGCTCGACTTTTATTGGGATAACATGTTGACTGGATAATCAGTTAAAAATCAGTCTCATGCTACAAAATGCTGTCTGCCGATTAATTTTCAGATAAACTATCCTGTATTATAGTATAATATTAGTATAAAATAATTGCTTTCGTGTAAACACTAGAAGGCTCAAATCAGGCTGTCATAGTGGAATAACTGCTGTTGACTATTTGTATATTATTTTTGACATGACGAGGGACCTCTAGAACTGTTATAGCAGTCAAGATTTTAAACAACACAGGTAACAATATTCTGAAATGCAATTAAAAGTGTAGAGAATTGCATTTATATATCACGAACATAATCACTGAGAATATGAGCCTATATGTTTTCCATTTTTTAAAGTTTTATTTTGTATATTGATTTTCATTTATGTATTACACACCCCTTAACATAGTCAGAGATGATCAGATGACCAACAATTAGGTGAGGATTTTAGCTTAGACCTTGCCAGTAAGGATGCTTGACCTGAGTGGTCATTTGAATTAAGAAACCACATTGTCGGTCATGATTGACATCCAGCATGGCGAGGACCAGCAATGAAATGTTTGGTAGTTCCGTGCAAGTACAGTGAGTAAAAATATATGGATTCTAGTTGCACATTGTAAGCACTTAAGTTGTTGGCAGGAGACGTCCAAAATTCAATTGATATTTTCTTCATAAGTGTATCAAATATTACATACCTCCAAAACATTGAGATTCTGGTTTTTGTGCGATTTAAATGTAAACAGGGAGAGAAATAACTTGAGAAAGTGAGTGAGAGTGTTTGGAGCAAGGTATGCCGTCTCGGTACCAGGTCTCGTACCAATGCCATGCTATTACTGTGGCAGTACGCTTGATGTGGGGGTTGGTTCGGTGTACCGAGTATTGGTATGCCCCTCTACTGGTATTAAACCGGTACAGTATGGTATGCTCCATATCGTCTGGGTCAGTACAGTATGGCGTACTTTGGTTTGGAAGAATCTAAAATAGTTAATCGGTCAATGTTCATGAGTGCAGGCAAAATATCATCGTGAGGTAATCGTAGATCGCAAGTATGTGATAAGATTTAATCCTTTTAGGCATTGGCAAAGGAAGGTATGACATGTTAGAGGTGCTTATCACTCTAATAAACGGTCAAAGAAGTTTAGAATTGGTTACCATTTGTCATCTATTATATTGCAATTAAACTACTTACTATATATGCTCTTTTTTTGGTTCCTTTGGAAGGAAGTATTCTAGGGGTTAGCAAGTGAAGGGAAAGTATTCAATATGGCTTAATTATGTACAGCAAAGACAGGAGGTGTTAGTTTGGATAGAGGTAGAATTTGCCTGGAGGAATAAAAAGAGGAGGGTAACTTGAGAAGGCATGGAAGGAATTCATGTTGAAGGATCAGGAAGAGAATGGTTGGACAATGAAAGTATGACCTTTGTAATTGTGAATGACTAGAAGAAATTTAGAACCTTTAACAAATAAATTGTTTTGAGCTTATTGGTTATAGTCTCATCTCCACAATTATCTCTATACTTCTTTTTTCTCCACACCTGTTAGTGTGCGGGTGTATGCTGATTTGTTTTTAATTGGCTATAAGATGAGCTAAATATTCATCTATAATTTTGTTTTCTTTTATAGAGCAATCATTATTCATCTATAAGATGAGCTAAATATTCATCTATAATTTTGTTTTCTTTTATAGAGCAATCATTATTTTCCTAGTTGCTTTCAATTGACCCTATTTCTTATTGTATTTCGGCTAATAGGGATGGCATGATGTTAGAGCTTTGCGAATATGTTAAGTGTTCTGAGGAGAGCTGCCCATGTAAATCTTCATGCATGGATTCTGATACTGGGGGATCAAATGGACAAACATCTAAAGTGGTGCTAAAGCTTCACAAGGGTTTCTATCATGACAGATATATGGATATAATAAAGGTTATTTCCATCTTACTACTTAGTTTTTACTAATATACTACCAGATCAATTCATTAAATGCAAAGTGAAACTTAACCTTTGTAAGTTGTGCATGACATTTTCTGAAGAGCTGCCTTGTGAGTGTACATGTTGCAGATTCATATATGATAATAGCAAACACTCTTCTAGGATCTAGCATTTCTTTTAGGTAGTAGTGAACTCCCTATAATGTTGTTCTTGTATTTTATTTTAGAAGTAATTAATCAGATTGCTTGCTAAATTAATTTTCCATGCAAATATTGAGTAAATCTTTAACATTAAATTTTACTTTCAATAGACAAATAAATTATAAATATTGAAACGACAACCAAAGAAATAAATCTAATGATTACATAGAGATAACAATATCACTCTAACTTCCTTTTGCTTTAAATTAGTATCATAATTATGATCATAATTATCTAGCATTTTGCCAACTATGTGGAATCGGCTTTATGGATCCTTATTCAGTAAGTGTTCCTTTCTATGGTCACCTTTGATGTTATTCTAAGTTTCTTCATATGATTCCTTACAACCTCTATCCATGTTACCTAGGGTCTCCCTTTTTTTGTTTTAACAACTTACAACACAAACTAAAGTACCTATCCTTACAAGAACCTTCTTGAAATTTCTCTGCATATGTCCATACCATTTCACTCGATTTTCTATCATTTTGTCCTTAAGCTGTGCAACTCCTACAACTCTTTTGGTATGCTCATTTCTTAATCTATCTATTCTAGTTTTATGATACATCCATCTTAACATTCTTATTTCTTCCACACTCTTCTCTTTCATGTAATTTCTTTATTGCCTAGAACTTTGACCCATATAACATTGTAGCTTTAGTTGTTCTATAAAATTTTTCATTTCTAAGATATGCACCTATCACATAATATTCAAGATGCACATTTCCATCTAATCTAACCAGCTCTAAATCTGTTACATATCTTTTCATTTATTTTTCAATTATTTTGTGCAGTATATCCTAAATAATGAAATTTATCTCTCTGTGATATCTCTTCTCCTTCAGTTTTAATTAATATTACCTCTATATTTTTAGTCTCATTAAATTTATATTTCATATTTTCTGTCTGTGTTGTACTAATTTAAGCCCTTATCCTCTAAAGTTTTTCTCCATAAGTCCAATTTAGTATTTAATTTAGTTTTTTTTCATCAATTAATACTATATCATCCGCAAATAACAAACACCCTATCTTCCTGAATATTAGCTGAGTTTATCTATAATTAATTCAAAAAGATTTGAGCTTTGTCAATCCTTGATGTAAGCTTAGTATGACTAGAAAAATATTTATTGTTCTGCAACAACTTCTAACACTTATTAATGGCAGCATACATGTATTTAATTTGTTCAATATACTGTTTATGTATACCTTTCCTTCTTAAAGCCCATCAAATCATTTTCTTCACACTCTATAACAAGCTTTCTCTAAATCCAATAAAGATCATTAATGACTTTTCCTTTTTCTCATATTTTTCTATCATTTGTTAAGTGAAAAGATACCCTCCATTGTTGATCTTTCAGGCATAACTCTAAATTGGTCATCTGAAATTGTTGTTACTTTTCTTAATCTTTGTTCAATTATCATTTTCTATAATTTCATTGTGTGATTCATAAGCTTAACTCTTGATAGTTAGAACAAGGGTCAGCGGAACCGTCCCAAACTAGACGGTTCCGGTCGTACTGTGTCAGTACGAGCCCAGCACGGCATTTTCTCTCTTCCCCTTCTCTCTTTTCCTCTCATTCGCCCTCTCCCCCACCTTCTCTACTGTGTCGGTACAAGCCCAGCACGACACGATGCGGGCCTGTACCGACCCGTGCCATAGGGCAACCGGTCCGATGCCCGGTACCGGCACAACAGACCATGGTTAGAATAATTTATAGATGACTTTTATTCTTATAAGCTGGTACTTCAATACTTTTCTCCACCCATTTGTTATTTTTTTATTTTTCATAATTTAAATAAGTTAGCAATCCAATTAATGTAATATCTTCCATGTTCTTTCAAACCTTAATAAGGTATCTCATCCAATCGTAATATTTTACCTCTTTGCTTTTCTTTGAAAGCTATCTACTTCACTTTTATGAATTGTAAGACTAAAACCTCGGCCTTTTCTTGCTTGTACTTTTTCAATAAATATTTCTTCAGTAAGATTCTCATTTAGGAATTTTTAAAATAATACCTCCATCATTCTTTAATTTCCTCATCTTTCATTAGTATCCTCCAGGTCTGCTGGACCAATACTAAGGCTCATATCGGTCGGCGACTAGTTCGGCATGATATAGGTTTGCACCATGCCGTTCTGAGGCATTACTGAAACAAGGAGAGGGAGAAGCAGAGAGAGGAAGAAAGAGGGATGGAGAGGGAGGGAGGGAATGAGGAAGGGGGAGAGAGTAGGGGAGGCTTACTAGCGATGACGTCACATTGTTGAAGAGAGGGGAGCAAGCGGCATCAAATGGAGAGACAAAGGAACGGGGGAGTGGGAGGAGGCTTATTGGCGATAGTCGGCATTATAAAGGGGGGAGCGAGCGGCATTTGGCGGAGAGAGAGGGAGTGAGGGAGGCCTATCGGTGATGGTCGGCGTCAAAGATGGGGGAGTGAGCGGTGTCCATGTCTAAGTGGATGAGAGAGCTCTCGAAGGCTCTTGAACCATCAAACAAAGGTGGAGGTTTTATAACCGAACTGATTTGACCTGCTGAACCATCTTGACTTGGTGTCAGTTCGATTCGGTATGAACTGAACTGGCTGATTTGGGTTGGTTCAGTGATCACTGATTATCCTATTATCCTCACCTTAATGCATCTAACTTGATCAATATCTTTAGTTTTCTTTACGCTAGTTTTAGCTATTTTGTAAATTTCATTCTCACTTTTTCTAACTCAAGCTTATCATATAAATTATCATATGCTGCATATTTGGCCTTACTAATCTTTTTACATCTTTTTTTAGTTTTCTAATATTTTATGAAATCCTAAATATTCGTCATATTTTTTTGATTTAAGGGTCTTATTTTTGATCTATTATGTAAGCCTAAAGTCTTATATAAACTGGTATCTAAGTGATGCACAGTTTGTCACATTATGTTTTTATACTTTAATTCTTGTTTGGTTGATTCAAGGTTCACTGTCTCAGTGCCAAACCCCATATCGGTACTAATCCATTACAATGTCGGTATGCGGTACGGTACACGATGGCGAGACGTACCAAGTATCGGTACGGTACAAGACTACATACTGGTTTACCGATATGGTATGGTACCGATTGGTCCGGCAAACCTTAGGTTGATTCTCTGTCGGTAATAAATATTTTTGTTGGTATCTTTTTGTTTTTGTACTCCAATTTTAAAATTTATAACTTAAACACTTGAGATATTTCTACTTCTACTAAGTTGATTTTTAATAACTCTTCCCATGCCAACAACATTCAAATCCTTTACAAGGGCTCAAGGGAAGGAGAAATACTTCACTTATGTCAAGATCGAAGAGTTGCTCATCTACATAGATCATGTACAATTTGGAACCTTGGATCTGCTTGTGACCTTTTTTGAGATAGCCAAAGAGATTTGAGAGGCATCAATATGATATTTTCATCTAATAAGAAATGACTTAAATTTTTAACTAATCTAAAAGGTCCTTACTATAAAAGGCTCGGTGGTCAATGAGTTTCTACTTGATCTTCAACTTAAATTGTTTCAAGCTCCATACATGTGAAGTCCTGATCCTGATAATTGATATAGATAAAACCGAGGCAAGTTAGCTTTAACTCTATTTGCTTTCTGTGAATTCCCAGAGAGTAAGTGTAGTACTTGATTTCGTATGTTCAGATTTATGCTATGTTCCTGTAGATTAAGAATGACCCTATCATGTGTTTTTCATGAGCTTGTTCTTTACATAGAAAGCTCATAAATTATTTTTCTATCTTACCCCAAAAAAATTAGCTTAAAATCAAGTGTGAAGTCGTCATATATGTAAGGAGTTGATATTTATCAATTTAAGTACCACATTTATGTCTGATCTTTTGAAAAAATTTGAATTTCCTTGTGCATATCCAAATCTTTTAGATGTGTTATTTGTTATTTCTTAACTTTCTCCCAAACTTTTAACAGGATTCCTATCCTCAGCTGATTGTTGCACCAAATGCTGGTGTTGCTGCTTATTCCAATTGGTTACCAACAATTGTATGTCTTCTCAGTTCTCACAAACTTTCACTCTTCTTGAGTTCATTATCAATTCTAACTATTTTACAGGGGTTTGAATTTTTATTCTGTTGACATTTACAATGACATAATGTGATTGTTGCCATGTATGATATCTACATATGAAGCATCGAACATTTAGTTGAAAGTTTTGCTTTTTCATACTTGGTTCTAATTGTACATGTTTCCATTCTTTAAAACCTGTCATATATTAGGATCTGTCATGTACTTGATGCTTCTTGTGTTCCAAATTTGTAATGACAAAATTGCACTTGCTGTTCTTTTCTGAAGGAAGAACAAAATACCTTATGCATCAAGAAACTACAAGCATTTATTGGAGTGAAAACAGTGTTTTATTAGGGCATGAGTCACAATGTATACTATATAAAGGACTGATGCCCAATGATTGAATGACACAATCTACGGTTTTTATATATCACCTATATATGAACTTTGTCATACAAAGAATGATTATAATATGCATGAGCAAGAAAAAAAAGACTGTAAATATGGATAGTACAATAAGCACTAGAATCTAGCCCATGCAATGCACATGGGAGGTAGTATCCATGGTTGTTATCACCTAACCTGGATATTGATAATTACACCCCGCAATTTTGGGAGGTGCACATCTCCTTTTTTCTCTCCCATGAGCAAGAAGTAAGAGGGGCATTTTAATTTAAGATGGGTTTTGTTATAGTGGTTTGAAGAGGGAGAGATCTGGAGACAAATGACTTGAAGGCTCACAAACAAAGAGGCAGTTTGGAGTTTGGGTTTAATATTAGAATAAATGTTAAGATGTAAGTGCAATTTTTTCCCCTGATACTCTTGCAAATGCCTCCCTGAAACTTTGTTGGATCATACAAGTTTTGCTTTAAAAAACCAGATTGGTCATTAAGAATGTAGTATATGCAGAGGGTTGACTTTTACGAAATGATGTTCCAGAGGGTTGAATTTTACCAAATGATGCTCTGCTCCAGAGAAGGTACAAGAATTATCTAGATTGGAGGTGCTATAATGCAAAGTTCAAACAAAGAAATGAGATGAGTGTTATAGTTAACAAAACCACTAAGTAGTCACCAGTGTTTCTCCAATGAGTAGAAAGTCAAGGCCTGGTTGCTTTGGGGCTGGGTTTGGGCATCTCCTGTTTAGGCTTGAGCTTGGATTCAAGCTGAATCCTTCATAAACAGTGAACATGTATGTTACAAAATTTATACATGTGTAGCATTAATATACATCATATATATGTTTTATATTAGATACTTTTTTTTGAGAATAAGGAGAGAGGTGGAAGCCTCCCACCTAAAGTATTATTAAAGAAATGCAATAAGGAAAGTAACTAAACAAGAAAGACAAATAGAAGGCAGAAAACAAAACAAGGATGACAGGACCCAAACTTCTTACTGGGACCACAGGCTTCTGGGAAGCATCTGCCGCATTCTTATCCATTTAGGACTAAACCACCCAACTTCATAAGCACCTCAGTGGAGCATTATGGGTCTTGGGAGAGCATGGTGAGTCCCATTTGTAGAATATTTCATAGCATTCCATAGAACTTGCATCGCACTGCTTTTCTACTACAAAAGAAAAAAGGAAAAAAAACCCTCCACAGTTAACGCCCTTTCCAGATGTTCCAACAGCCATATAATTTGCTTTTCGATGGATGGCCTTGACCTATAAAGTAATGCTACATCCCCTTTAAACGAAAACCCTAGCTTCCTTACTGCTCTTTGTTTGCGATAATTTTTGTACCCCCTTCTCCTTCATGGCTTTGCCTTAAGCTTGCCAATAGACGTCCATAAATCGATATCCATTGGTCTATCTTCATTCCTGAAACCTGGGCCCTCCCATTTCTTCTCCATGCATGCCAGTTGCAGCTCCACTGCTACTTGCACCCTATTCCCACCACTGGAACAATGACACTCGTATTGCCTTAATTCTCGCTAGTGAAGCAATACTGCAGAGGTGCTTTTCCTTCACCATAGGAGCTCAGTTTTTCTCTTTCGCTCTTTCTCTATTTTCTTAGTCTCTCTCCTCTTATTGGTAGATATCACCTTTCTAGTAAATATAAGTTGCTTAATTGGTTTTTGTCTTATGGGTGTGCCTCCATTTTCTTTGATGTATTTAACCAGCGGTCTTGCCCATGAAATGTTGCCATCCTCTCTTTTGCCTATTTTTCACTTCCACACCTTCCATGATCTTTATGTCCTTCCTAACTATAGTCATCAGTTTTTCTGAATCCCACTTGTGCTCCTTATCTACCTCTATTTGGAGGTTTGACCTTTTGCGAATTCCCCAACATCTCATTTCTCAACATTTTCATTCAGCAGTGTCCTGCTGAGGTGTCTATAGATGACAACACTACCTCTTTGATTTCTCCTAGGCACGGCTAGCATTTTCAAAATTATCTGTGATCAAATGACTCCTAAGCCTTTTCTGACCTTCAATGGTGCTAATTAATTGAGTTTTCATTGTCCTTTTACATTTGTATGTTCATATGGATTGTTGTACACATACTTATCTCTTACAAGGAGGCTAAGATTGAGAAGCTTAATACAATCTGCTGCACACAGACCTGGTATCTAATTTCTTTCCAAAGTGATCATGATCCATATGTTATGCAAGTATCCCTTAATAATGTGGATCCAAATGTTTTCTTCATGTTTTACAAGATGGTGGCATTTGGATTTAATCAAGAGCATCATATTGATTATGAGGAGATTTTTGGCCATGCTCAAATGACCATTATTGGCTGTTGATGATTGTTGTTGTAATTCATGGGTGGGCTCCTCTACTTGTTAGGAATGAAGACCACATTTGTGAGGACCCATGCAAGTGTGCATTTAGTCCCACATTAGTTGTGCTTTGAGGAGATCTTGCGTGCTTATACAATGCCAAGGATCTTAAACGATACCTACCAGCTAGCCATTTTCGTGAGTACCTGGGTGTCTACAAATGGTATCAGAATGGATCCGGCCTATAACCCATGTGGGTTAGGAGACACTGCAATATTAGCCCTTTTGAGGCTAACCACAAGCTGATTGTAATATTTGTGATTGGATTTGATTTGATTTGTATTTAATTGGATCTGGACTCCTAACCTTGCAAGGATGCTAGGGTTTAAGTAGGGGGAGTATGTGAAGACTTGTTCGGGCGTATATTTAGTCTTACATTGGTTGTCTGCTCGAAAGATATTAGGTACTTATGCAGGGCCAAGGCACATAAACAATACCTTCCGGCTAGCCATTTATGGGGAGGTCTTGGATCTGTACAATATTTCTACTTGATAAAAGTTTGTTCTTTCCAGAATAAATTGTCTTTCTCAACATATTTGTCTTCATCAAGCTAGTTCTGCTCCCAAATAAGAACCTTGGGCCTTGTTCGAGAAATTTGGTTTTGGTGGCCCCCTTTTCGAAGCAAAGCCTAACCATTTTTTGTTAATTTAAATATCTCTATAGGGGATAGTATTTTCCAATTTTGCTCTATGGACAACCTGATTATTACTAGGTATTATCTTATTTCACATTCATTCAATCAAGGAGGACTTGCAGTTTGGCATGACCTCAGTCCTCTTACTGTTATGAAATTGAGATTTCTATTATCTGGGATATCTACTTTCTCGACAAAACAATGTCAGATTTAGGTTCATTTGATTGATGGTAAAACCACCCCAAAATGCTTAAGCCAGCTGTGCCATGTGCAAATCAAGCCTGAGCTGAAAGTTTGATCACATAATGGTTAGCCTTTTCCTGATTTTGCACATTATCTTTAGCTTGTTAAAAATTTCATTCATCTTACCATCTATCAGCCTTACAATGCCTGTGATGGGCAAACTGTGAGTCTATTGTTACCTTATGTGCCTCTGATTGCACTGCAGTATTTTTGTGTCATTTGCTGTCTTTAAGATACCATCACTAAGCTCTCTTCTTGCCCACGACATTTCTACTGTTTGTAGCCTGCTCATATACAAATTCAGCTATTATCATTCATTTTCTGGTTATTGTCTTTTCGAAGTGTTCTCTCTATGGGAAACTGAAGAAGCACAGCAGTATTGCTCTCCACAAACTTGCTTCAACACCTTGAAACCCACACGGGAGTCTCTGTTTCTAAGTTTTCTTTTGTATTGTTATTACTGAGGGTGGTGATAGTTATATACAATTTCAAATAACATTTTATGTATGAACTGCTATTTTGCATGCTTGTATAGAAGCATAGTTGGCATGACCTCACTACTGTATTTCATGTACGTAAATTTGGTCACTATGCCCTCGAATTTGTTGATTTGTTTCATGCTTCTTTCCAAGTTGGTTATTTGTGTAAAAACTTTGAATGATCATCAAATTGCGTGGACTTCGAGATAATCACCAAACATTGCATCTTTGCTGCTTGCAGTACAATGTTTTAGAGACGCTGCACTAGTTACTGCAGGTAAGTTGAAAAGTTGCATACAGCTTACACATGCTATGTCTTTCAGAAACTTATCAAGGAGATGGGTGTCCCAGCGGTATTTTCTGACTTCTGCGAAGAAGCTGCATATCTTGGTGCCCGTTGCATAAGCACTATGACTTGTCAACCTCTCAAGCCACCAGTATGTTTGTTCTCCTGTTTTATCTGTCTGATGATGCTCATCTGAAATTAAGCTTTGATGATGGTGATGCAACCTGTGCTGTAGATTCAGATAAATCCATTCAGGCAGCCGATGGAGGTGGAAGATAGTGCATTATATCTCCCCTGCTATTCAAATTGCTTTCTGTTTGGCATTTGATGTTATGGAAGTGCGACACTGGATGCTCTGGTATTTTTCCTGCTTCTAACCTGTCAAATCATTGGTGTAGAATTTTTAGCTTCAGAACTGATAAACAGAACATGATCTCTCTTAATGGCGGAACAGAAGATCTACAAAGAAAATAGGAATTAATAGGTTTGTATTTGCTAGTGTAAAAGCAAATATATCATAGTGGTAGCTGTAGAGCAGTCTCTTAATCTGAAAGGAACAAGAACTTTCATGTAACTAGTCCATGTGAGTCCCTTTTTTGGGAAATTTATGCAGTCCTAATTCTTTAGTTATGCATCTGTTAGATTATCATCTGCAAATAGTGCTCAATTTTCATGAGAAGAATAGCACAAGATGCAAGAATAGACTAGTTTCCTGTTTGGTTATTTTTTGTGTGGTGTCCAGATCTTTAATTTTTCAGATGATATTGAAGTGAATAATGGTGCATAGAGTAGAGAAGTGCAAATTCAATTGTCAATAAGCACAATCTTTTAGGCTGTGTTTGGTTGAGAATCTGGTTTAAACTATGCCATCCTTTCATAGAAAACTTTTTCCCCTCGGTTTAGTGGGGTAAATAGGTTAGAAAGACCAAACATGAAATATCTGTTCTGTACCAATTTTTCAGAATACTTGTTTTATCTTTCTGAGAAAAGAACGGTTCAAGGGGAACTTTCTTGCGAGATGGAATGATTTATAACTATTTACCAGATTCTCAACCAAACACAAAAATCTCAAGTTAAAAAATATTTAAATACTAACTTTTTTTTAATGCGGAAAACAAGTCTCTCTTTCTCCTCCCTTGAGAGTTTCTAAACTCTAGATATTTTAATATATCGTCTTAGAAGTTCTGAATTCTTACTTTCTTTCTAAATCAAATTTTCTCTCAAAG
This sequence comes from Phoenix dactylifera, assembly GCF_051530095.1. Lineage (NCBI taxonomy): Eukaryota > Viridiplantae > Streptophyta > Magnoliopsida > Arecales > Arecaceae > Phoenix > Phoenix dactylifera. Next base: position 33,547,696 of record NC_143192.1, on the reverse strand, counting down.
TTCGTCAATATTATGATCCCTGTTTTATAGAACTTCGGAATATTTAAGCCTTTTAAGTGAGAGAACTAATTTAACTATTATGAGCTATTTAATGGAGTAATTTGATTAGGGTCATTTTTAAATTGAAAAATTAAAAAGTAACTCACTTTCATATAGTTTACGGAAGGGATTTAAGGATAAAGATTAATGTACATCTTATATATAATGAATCATTAAATTAAGGTTGTAAGTGGTGTATCTTTTTTATTCTTTGGATCAATATTAATTTAGGGCTGAACCAACCTTTGAAACAAAGCGTGAAATTAAGAATCAAGTTAAAGCTTGAACTGAGTTTGATTTATCTCCAGTTGATTTCTGCTCAATTAAAATATCAAGCTTATTGCGCTTGTGTTTGGCTCGACTCCAAATTAAGCTTTAGTTGAGCTTGAAATAATGGCAAACAAATCAAGCATGATTTTGGACTTCAAGCTCAAAACTATTTTCAAACCAAGTATAGTTAAATCCAAAATCAAGCCTGGTGTGATTACATCTCTAAACCAATTGTAGTCCTGCTATGAATTTTACTCCGAAGGACCCACCATTGTCCACCAGGTGGATAGCCAATTATCTCAAATGTAATAAAAATAAAAATAAAAATGAGAGACTCTTGCATGATAAGGGAATTTGGGTGAATAAAATAAAAATTACAGTTTCACGGTTTTTATACACTTCATCTTATTTTTAAATTTTTTTAGATTAATCCTTCAAATTTTCAAAATGATTCAAAGAAAACTTTTAAACTAGCTTTTCAAATTTTCAAAATGACTTAAAAGTTTAACACTTGTCAACAACCCAACGCTATTAGCCCATCATTTTGAAAGAACAAAATACCTTTGAGACATCTTTGAAGTTCATTCAGCTGCCCTTAATTTTCTCCGTTTTCATTCTGGCCATCCACTCCCTTTGAATCATCGTCATCATGGAGTAACTGCCTTCCCCTCCTGATTCTTGATAAAGTTTCAATCTTTTTTTTCTTTTTTTTTTAACTTTTTTTGCAGTAATATGTGCATAAGTCGATCACTCTATTACATGTCATCAATCACTTTGTCAACAGGGATGAATATTTTGAAAATGTAAAGAAAAAAGTACCAATTCGATCGGTGGGCACCCTTTCTCTTGCACCATTAGATTATAATTTTATTATCATAGATAAGAGCAAATAGAACTATTTTATAAAGTATCAGTTTTTATTTGGATGTACAATGAAAACATTAAAAACTGTTATAACAGGATAATACTTAAATGATACAAAAGCCTTTGTGTTCAGGTTTATGTGTGGAACCGGATATAACATCATGATTTTTTAATATAAATATGAGTATTTTTTTAGTATAAATTTGAGATGGGCATCTATTCTATATGCATCCTTACCACTTGGTTCAATTTTTATTCAAAATGAAGATAATGTCAAAACTATGGAATTATTTTTTGTAGTTATTATTATGCTACCTCCTCCGATCATGGCTTCCTCGTCGTACATCAGTGGGCCAAGACCTTTGTGACGATGGGCCCTACAAGCCCGTCCTTGGCAACTGGAGAAAGCGGCACTTTCTCCTTCACGTGAAGCATGATGGCTGCGGCCTATCTGAATTATTAGGTAATATCCAACACAGAATCCGACATCTTACTTCCATGATATCTATATCTCACTTTACTAACAACTGGGACGGATGTTTTTTAAATTTCTAGGAGTAGTACTTGATTTTATTTTATTTTTTTCAAAAATTGAATCCCTCAGCCTCTGCTATTTGCTAAAAAGTAAACTAGAGCTGTATAAATCATACAGGAAGTTTTGTGAAAATAGGAATTTATAAAAAAAAATTTGTAAATGGCTCTATCACGACACGAAACCAGGCTTTCTATTTAATTCAATAAAATTAGTGACCAAGAGAATAAACAAATGAATTCAAAAAATTAGCAACTTCAGAAAATAAATACGAAAATTTCACTCTTTTAAAAGTTGGTAGGTATTATGAGCTTACATTATACTAATTTCTCAATTCAGGTCGTCAATCTGCAAACACGAGATATTTGTATATTTTGTTTTGTTGACCATTTTTTTATTTCTTTTTTTGCGAGCCAAATGAGCCCTAAAAATTTTTGCTATGTTATAATAACAAACTTCTTGCAGCCGAGATACTGGCGAAAAAAAAACAAAGACGAAGCGAGGAGACGACCGACCACCTGATGCTGCCAAGAAAGAACGTATGCAGCTTCCGGCTTATTACTCCGAGCTATGGGAAGGGTGGTTAGCTATTAACTCTGTGAAACAGCGTCTCCGGCTCTAGAAAGTTTAATAATCACAGGGAGCTGGCGTATATGGAAAGAACGGAATAGCAGGATCTTCTAATTCCAAGCTAAATCGGCAGAGGAAGCAGCAAGCTAAATCGACAGAACAAAATGTTGAATATTCTGCTTAACACATTTTAAAATAATTAAATTATTATAAATTTCACTGCTAATATTATTTATTTAAACAAATCTTACTCACAAATGCAGAGGCAGCCATGCATGATGCATGGCATATACCATAAGTTGCAAAATTCTTGTATACCTTTTGTTAGTGAAAATGGTATAAAACTCTAATTAGGCAATGTATGATCAAGGTTTTAATTCTGGTAGGACAGAGGTTCTCCATAAAATGAGACATCCGTTCTCCTGCCCCATAAACTCTAGAGTCTTTAATAAGTACTTTTGTGTTGAAAACAGATGAGGTTTTGACTTTGTCAAATCCTGAAAGGTTGCTATCTCCTCTTCTCTAAGGCTCTATAAAAAGAAAGCCTCTACACCTCTCTAAGGCTCTATAAAAAGAAAGCCTCTACACCGTTTATATATAGAAAGTTAGAGAGATACAGTAAGTGAAAAAGTCTTCACCATTAAAAAATCATCTCTAGATGGATTGTCATTGGGATAACCATTCTCAACCCTAGAAACTTGAAGAATGGAATCAACAAAAGGACTCTAATAGCCTTCTAAAACGAGACATGCAAAAAAATATCTTGGTTGTGATTGTACGGTGACCGTGAGCCATAAGATAAGCAAAAAAACCAATTAATTTACAATATTTCACTGCATAAAATGAACGTTTAATTTGCTATTTAACATTTTGCAACTCGAATCTCTATAAACAATTTTAAATTACCAATTTTATTTTTTTAAAAAATAATTAAGATTATCAATAAAAAACATAAATAATTAACGGAGTCTCCTTCCCCTGGTAACTTACGGTTCCCTTCTGCCAACAGAAACCCAATTAAATAATCTATTGAAAAAGGCACCAACCGTCCAGTTTCATTTATATCAGAATTAATTCATAATTATTACAACCCTGTCCGCTTTCCTCCCACGTGTACCTAATCTCCACTACTTTAATCTCATCCAGCCACCCAAAACCCTTGGTACCTATCAATGCTCATTATTAAACAAACAAAATTTCAAATAAAAAAAATTCTTTTGTCCTCACCGAAAATTTCCTTTCATGATCTCGAGTATATTCCGGTATCATATTTGATTCTTATTTACCTTTCAAACCAATTCTGTTTATTTATTTATTTAGTCATCTTTTTGTTCAAAATAAAGTATAGTTTACCATGGTCCCTGTACAATCACCGAATCACGTGACGCCAACTCAGCAACCCAGCGATAATCGCCCGTGGGTCGGCCCGCCGCTCCCGTGAAAGCGAGGAGCCTAAAAAAAAAGCCAGCTGTCCCCCACCTTCCCCGCTACCTCCACGCGTCGACCTCCAATTGGTCCTCCCGCCGCCTCCGCCAGGACCGATCCAGTTTCTCCTCGAGCTCCTTCAGCACCTGCCACGTGGCGTCGCCCTCCTCGATCCGACGGTGGAAGAGAAGTGCCCGCCGCCTGGCCGGGTCCCACAGCCTGCGCTGGATCGCGGAGAGATTGGTGGCCGCCACGTGGTCCAGGATGGCCTCCAGCCGGCCCACGTCGCGCTCCGCCACCGCGAGGGAGATCTCCGGCCACCGGACGGCCGACGGGAACGGGAGGCGGATGCCGTCGGCGATGATGACGGGGACGCAGCCCAAGGCGACAGCCTCCACGAGGCGCGGGCTCCATGGGGCCCACCCGAGGGGGCAGAGGCAGAAAACCGAGCGCGCGATCTCCAACTGGTACCCGGCGAACCGCTTTCGCCGGAGATAAAACCGAGGGTTGGTGCCGTAGCGGTGCCAGATCTGGGTCCTCACCCTCCTGCACCGGGGAAAAAATAATGCGTAATTAATAAAAAGTAACGGACGTCACTTGCACCATCAAGCCTTATTGATACATGTGGAAGTTTCAAAGTCCCGCTATAACATACCCCAATAACAGATAATAACCGTAAAATCTAGCTACCATTTGATGACGTATCTCTGAGGAAAAAAAATCAAAATACCTTATTTCTCTTGCTGGAAAGAAATAATTGAAGGACTATCTTATTCCAGGAATAGCGAATAAATCAAACGGCACCTAGTATTCAAAATTCCAGAATATCGTGCCGGGAGGCATCGCAATTCGCAACGGTTATAAAGACAGCCTTGGAATAGATGAAAAGTTTTGCAATTTAAAAATAACGGAGCTTGCATTACCAAACGGCCGTTGTTCTCGAAATAACGGGAAATCAAGAAGTCCAAGCTCCTGTCAAGGACAATGCCGCCCAGCATTGAAAATTTTAGACGTCAGCGGCCGTCACTTTAGACCATCGGCATCCAAAAGAATCCACAAAGCTTATTTGCTCCACGGAGAAGGATAAGTAAACGTCACCAGTCACCAGTCGTCACCACCATCCTCCCTCTCCCCCACCCACCCACCCAAAAAAAGAAAAAAGAAAAAGAAAAACGCGTCACCACCACAACTTACTTGCTGTAGAAGCGGCCGCTGATGTTCTTGGGATGGACCTCCATCTTCCCCCGGAAAAACACCCAGATATCCCTCTTCACCGTCTCCGGCGCCGGCCACCGCTCAATATCCGGTGGAACGTACGGGGGTATCTGCACGTGCTCCACCTCCTGGCACGCGTGCGGCGTCCGCACCCCAAAGGTCTGCAGAATAATGGACTCCCTCAAGAACTCCGGGATTCCATCCTCTATCGCCCTGTCCTCCTATTCGCACCCCCCACAAAGAAAGTAATTAATATACTCAAATAATAATGACAATAGAAATAATAGTAACAATAAAAATAATAAAAATAATGATACCATGGTGTGGAAGCATGCGCCGTAGTCGTGGGAGGCGACGAAGATGTGGTCGCGGCCGCCGGAGCGATTCCAGAAAGGGAGATGGGAAGAGACGAGCTCGACGGCGGAGGTGAGAAGAGGGCGGGCGTGGTGGAGCGAAGGGAATCCATTTGGAGTGCTAAAATTACAAGACACGTAGACAGGGACAAAGAAGAAATCCGCATCGTTGGGGTCCAGAGCGCGGCCGGAGAAGTCGAGGAACGCCTCGTGGAGCGCCACCTCCGCCCCAAACAAATGGGTCTCGCACCGCCGGTCCGCCAGCCAGTCTCTATTATACTTGGAGGGCAGATCGTACACATAGATTTTGAGAGGAGGAGGAGGCTGAGTTGAAGTATTGCGAGCTTCGATGAGAGCGCGAGGGGTGGTTTTGAGGGGGAGGGTGGTTTTGGGGAGGGAAGTAGGGGTGGGGCGAGGGAAGAGGGAGAAAGAGGAGAAGGAGGAGGAGAAGAGGTAGACGGAGAGGGCAAGCCAGAGGAGCCATTTGGAGTACTTCTTGAGGTGGAGGGCTTTCTCGTAGTGCTGGTGGGGGTGGGGGTGGTGGAGGTGGGTTCTTCTGGGGAGGAGCTTCATGGGACCGGAGGAGGAGGAGGAGGAGGAGGATGGGTGGGAGGGGAAGTAGCGTCTGGAGTGATGGCCGGAAGCTTTGAGCTCCTGCATGGGTAGTTAGAAGGGATGGAGAAAAGGGAAGGAGTTTGGTGGATTTGCAAGAGGGTGGGATGGGGTTTTCGGAGTAGGAAGTGGATTGGACGTGAAGGGAAATTAGAGGAGTATTACTCAAGAGAGAGGATGAGGATCAGAGAGTTGGTGGGAGAAGAGAGAACGTCGTGGTTTCTTTTTTTTTTGGTAAAAAAAACCGGATTTATTAAACGAGTGGATCCGGGTCGGAGAGGCGCCATAGGAGGGTGGCCGCGGCTCTACAACATCGGTAGACTTCTTAAAAAAAATTATATAACTTTTATATGGTTATGCATATCCATAGAGAGAGGCAAATAAAATGGTTGGTTAGATTTTTTTTTTTCTCACCATTTCAATGGCTTTGTATAGGAAAATCAAGCTAAACTGGCTGAGCTTTTGAGTGAACTATCATTTTTATGATTTTGTCGGTCACAATTAGATTCATTGTGTGTGAGCCATTATTATAAAAAAAAAATCTAAATTTACTAAACAAATCTACAATATATACATCCGTAGGAACCTCCTGCCGCCTATTTTTTAACAACTAGATTTATGGGGTCTGATGGGTACTCAGTTCTGGGTACTTTTGAACAGAAGCTTTCCAGAATCCAGGGAGAGAGGAAGGAGATGATGTGAAAGAAAAGAAGGGGAATGCCCAACTAAGTCTTTGGCCATTATTGAACTCAAGAACTATTTTTCTAATTAATTTAGGTGAAGTTTCAGATTTCTTTGAGTTGTTATATATTTATCAGAGACAGTGGGTTCTGGGGTTGTTCACATGACCGTGGGCTGGATGTGACCCTATAATTTGTTTTTCCCGTTGACCTTATGGGATCGTTGCTCGTTGAATACTTCAACTTGAACCAGAAAAATTTAAGGGCACGTTTGATCCGCGGAAAAAAAAAAAACCGAAAAAAATAATAAGATATTTTTTATTTGGTTCAAATTTTTAAATAAGAGAGACGAAAAAGTTGTATTCCTATGAGAATATGATTCCTACATTTCATAGAAAAATAATTTTTCCATGTTTCTTAGGGCTCGTTTGGATCGCGGGAAGCATTTTCCCTCCTATAAATATGATTCTTGGGAAACAAATTCTTAGGAAGAGAATGCCTAGGAAAGTACTTTTGGCATGTTTGGTTGATCATAGGAAAGTGACAAATTTCCAAAATGCTTATATTTGGTTGGTCATCCATTTTTCTGAGAAAGTTATCTATAATTCCCATTATATCTTTAATAAAAATTAGGTCTTTAATGTCTCTTTAATGCTTCTTTAATGCTGAAGAATCTTTTTGGAAAAAAGTAAAAATGGAGTGATTCCCGCCTTATGGGAAAGTAACTTTCCCATGTTTTTCATGGAAAAGACTTTCCCATGAAATATAGGAATCATATTCCCATGGGAATATAACTTTCCCATCTCTCTCCTTTGAAAACTCCAACCAAACAAGAGGCATCTCATTATGGGAACGTTATTTTCTCATGAGGCAGAAATCACTCCATTTTTATTTTTTTCCAAAAAAACCCTTCCGAAGCATTAAAGACCTAATTTTTATTAAGGGTATAATAGGAATTATACATAACTTTTTCAGGAAAGTGGATGGTTAACCAAACATAAACACTTTGGAAATCTGTCACTTTCCTATGGTCAACCAAACATGCCAAAAGTACTTTCTTATGCATCCTCTTTCTAGAAATTTGCTTTCCAGAAACCATATTTCTAGAAGAGAAAATGCTTCTTGCAAACCAAACGAGCCCGAACAGTGAAACAGGGGCTTTCATTGAGTGGATCGGGCATCGCATTCTCAGACCAATTTCAAACTGTTTGGGTGGTTCGGGTATTCTCAGACCAATTCCAACCGGTCTCATGGGGTTGTCTGTCCTTATCATGCAACTGGTTTTCGTCTTTAATTCATGTTCTTTCCGGTTGTTGATGACGTGCCGTTCACAGTAGACCTTTACTATGTTTAGCCTAGTCCCTTGTTGCCTTCAGGCCAAGCAGTCGAACCGATCTCCTTTACTATTCTTGTTGAGCAATCCTATTGTTCCACCGTAAGGTACTATGTCTATTTTTCTCATACCGAATTGATTCAAGGATTAATTGATAGTGGACCTATGGACCTTGACTTTGAGTATCACAAAATGCGAGTATATCAAACTTCTCTTTTTCCATCCCGAAAAAATGTCAAATAAAATCTGAGTGTATTAAACTTCACCCCCACCTTGCCACCAACATTGGCACCAAGTAATCAGCGGCTCCATCCATGAATCTCACTGTCGATTCCCAATTTATGCAACTCTTCTTAAGTTTTTTCCCATGTCTGCCCACTACCTCTACCCTTATTCCTTCAATGGTGGTGTCGCCACCTACTCCACGCAGTCAAAAGCCCTTGCCTTTTCACCACTGGTCTTGACAGCCCCACTCTTATAGCCTCCAATTTCTAGCTTCATCTTGTTGCCGGTGATTGTGAAGATTTCATCATCATTGATGAAAGAAATATTGGACATGCCAACTTCGGGCCTGACAACTTAAAATCTGGCAACTGAGGTCGCTATAGCGTACAGGTTGGGTGACCTCAATAACATTCTGATCTCGTGGGCTTAGAACTACGTTGTGTTTATTTTCTAGATCGGACGACTGTGCCAATTATACTCGATTTGGAAAACCCCGGGGACGCCCGGGCCCTAATAAAAGAGACACCTCGGGGACGCCCAGGCCCCAATAAAGGAGATACCTTGGGGATGCTTGGGGCTTCCTAAACCAAGCTCTCTCAGGATCCCTTCGAGACCCCAATCCGGAGAGGAAAGGAGGCGTCGACCTTCTGAAGACCGAGTCTACTTGGATTTCCCCTAGTAGCCCACCCCAAAGATGCTTCAGGGAGCATACTATCCAGATGAGAAGACTGATTCCAATCGAATTTTCTCTAGTAGCCAATCCCAAAGATGTTTCAGAGAGCATATTCTCCAGATGAGAAGACCGATCCCCCTTAAATTTTCTCTAGTAGCCAACCCCAAAGATATTTCAAGGAGCATATCTTCAGATGAGAAGACCGATTGCACTCAGATTTTTTCTGGTAGCTAACTCTAGAGATGCCTCGATGAGCATACTCTCAAGATGAGAAGATCGAGCCCACTCGAATTTCTTCTGGTAGCCAACCCCAGAGATGCCTCGGAGAACATATTCCAAAGATGAACGGAGGTATCAACCTTTCAAAGATCGAACTCACTTGAATTTTCTTTAGTAGCTAAGATCATAGATGCCTCTGGGAGCATACTCCGAAAATGAATGGAGGCGCCGACCTTCCGAAGACTAAGCCCACTCGAATTTTCTCTAATAGCCAATCCTAGAGATGCCTCGAGAAGCATATTCCCAAGATAGGAAGACCGGCTGCTGCGTCGAAGGCTCGGCAAGTTAAGCGACCTCTTCAGGTTCATAATGACTCGAGCAAGAGAATCGGCTGCCACACCGAATGCTCGGCGAGTCAAGTAACCTCTTAAGGTCCATAATGATCCGAGTAGGAGAACCGGCCATATCGCCAAAGGCATGGCGAGTCAAACTATCTCTTCATGTCCATAATGATTCAAGCAGGAGAACCGATCGCCGCGTGAAGGCTCGACGAGTCGTGACCTCTTTAGGTCCATAATAACCCAAGTAGGAGAATCAGCTGCCGCGCGAAGGCTCGACGAGTCAAGCGACCTCTTTAGGTCCATAATAACCCGAGTAGGAGAAGGCTCGGTGAGTCTACCGGCCTCTTCAGATCGGCAATGGCCCGAGCAAAGGAACCAACTGCTGTGTCGAAGGCTCGACAATAAGCAAAAACTGAAGCCAGGTACTTCAAAAGATTTCTCTGCTTTTATTATCTTCTGGTATGTACAGTAACCTCAGCAGAAACCAAGCAAAAAGAGTTACAATAAAAGGTCAAAGCTTGGGACAACGACTCTGACTCAAATAGAGAGCAAATAATAATATGATGCGAATCAGGACCAAACCTTGGTACTTGGGAAACTCCTCACTTTCATTAAAGTTGTATCCATATACAGTGACCCAGCAGAGGCCAAACAAAAAGAAGGCACATTAAGCTCAACACACTCGAGCAAAAAGAAAAGCAAGCAAAAATAATGAGGCCGACATCCCATTGGCACCCATTGGCACTATTGTGGTTGAAATTCGGCCTGAGGGCGACCACGGCGGAGGGAGTAAAGGAGCTGCCGGCCGGGACGGAGAAGAGAGCCGCCTCCGGTGCTTTGGAGTGCCTCCGGGAAGACGTCGGCCGGGGCGGAGAAAGGGTGCCACCTCCTGCAGTTCGGGGTACCTACACAAAGCTTTTGCTGGGGGTTCCGATGAATGCCCTCCGATGCCTAAGTTAGCAGAGTATTGGAGGGTCCTATTTTGGGAGCGTGAGTCCCTTGTTTTCCCTGGGGGGAGGAGGAGTGTCGAGCATCCCCGGAGTACCTGTTCATGGCTTCTTTTATATTTATTACTAGGGTGCCCTGGTAGGTAGGTTATGGCTCGTGGCAGGTATAGTAGGGTATGGCCTCTGGCAGGTGTAGCAGGATATGGCCCCTAGCAGACACGTCATAGCATGGCCAACAAGCAAAGTATGGCGTGGTGAGGTTGCGGCAGGCTATGGCTGCAGCATATATTTGGCGAGATCGGCTCGATCTTTGGCGGGACCGAAGGTCGGCTCTGGCCTCTGGCTGAGATCGGCTCGGCCTTCGGGGGGTCCGAGGTCAGCTTGGCTCTTCACGGGGCCGAGGTCAGCCTGGCTCTTGGTGGGGCCGAGGTCTGCCTGTGGTCGAGGGAGTTTTTTCGGCCTGTTCGGCTATGAGGTCACCTTGGTCTCTGGCCGAGGTTGAGGTCAGTCTTCGGCAGAGGTCGCCTTGGTCTTTGGCCAAGGTCGGCTCATTTGGCGGGGTTTGGGTGGTCCTATACTGGAGCAAGACGATCCATTTTACCTCCCATTAGGCACCTTCATTATGGCTGACATCCTTGCCTTCATCGCCATCAAGGTCGCCATCTTCACTAGTGTCGCCATCATCGACATCGAGGATGGAGAAGTCCATCCCAGGGAAAAATTGTTGAGCTTGAGCTTGGTATATTTCGAAGCCCTTCCCAAAGGCATCAGCCGCAGTCTCCATAACTTCCTCTCGAAACTCCTCCGAGGTGCGGTACTCTTTGACCACTCCCACAACCTTTGCCTCGGCTCGAAGGGCATGCTCCTTGGCCTCGACAACCCATCATTCAGCCTCATTGGCCCGCCGCTCAGCCTCCTCAGCTTGCCACCCGGCCTCGTCAACTCGTTGCTTGGCTTCAGCGGACCGCTATTCAGCCTCTTGGGCCCTCCATTCGGAATGGGCTAGCTCCGTAGAAAGGTCTGCCACTCTCTGATCAGCAGCATTGAGGGCCTTTCTGGTTGAGGTTCCCTTCCTGGGTTCGCGTGGTCGATGCGCGGGCTTCTGCCGACCTAGACTCATCCTTGGCCGACTTGGCCTTCGTCTCACGCAGCTCGGCTCACTCAAAGACCGCTTTTTATTTTTCTCGAACATCGAAATATGCTCCGTGGACCTCTCGACCAACCGCTCTGTCTCACTGACCACATGGACATGCTGAAAAGGGGAATAAGAGTCAGTAACCAAAGTGAAAACCATACGAAGGTCTCGCCCTCGATCGAGGTAACTACTCAACTTCCATCACCCTAACCAAAGTACTATTTAGCCTCGGAAGTAGGAGGGCAAGTGATGGAGGAAATACTAGACATTTCGACCCTGGGCTTGACCGACCTTCCTATCCTCGGATGTAAATTGAGGCAAATGACTTTGGCTTGGTAACGACTTCAACTCTGATGAGGAGTCACCAGCCACGAAGAACAATCGACACGCATCGATGAGGGCTGATAACCCCAATGACTGACAGCCCTAGCAGTTTGCAGTCGCAGTGGCATTGCATCTTGTGCCCCACTAACGCACTCTACTGCCCACATGGACTGACCCCATGTTGTCGCCGTACCACCGACCACTGCTTGGCCATCATTGCATGCCATGTCGGTCCAAGTAATAACAAACTGGCTTTCCTATATAAAGAGAGTAACTTGAAAAACCTCGGAGAGACAAGATACACACAATATGCTACCCTTCTCACAAAGCCCTCACTCCACTAAAATCTCTTCTTTCCATACTATTGTCTCGTTGTTCTGACTTAGGCATCAGAGGATCCTCGCCGGAAATTTTTTATCAAGTGAACTTCTTGTAGGCCACTCAGTGGAGGAGTCTGGCGCCCAATGCCTTAACCAACCTGCTTAGCCCATCTATGGCCGACCTCAGGGCCGTCTGAGCTGCCCTCTTACCTCGGTCCAGATACGGCGACAACAACCATCAAAGCTTTTGATCCTATCACATTGTCCCTTAGATGACATCGACTCTTTTGTTGAATGATTGGTGCTCAACCTTTGTTGGTATACTCCTACACTTGGTTCCTTGCTTCCCTACTTGACCTCCAGACTACCATCTCCGACCTTTTGCCAGAAGTATGATGCCACCGTAGAGTACCTCTTGCATGTACATCCGAGGGATGGTTTATTCTCACTACAGAGAGGATAGGGATGGAGCACCATCATGTATGGAGATGTCTTTGGATTGGAGTTCAAAAGAAAAGAAACGAGAAAGAAGAGGAACAAATCAGATATAAGAATACAAGGATTTTGTGTGAAGGGGAGGGGCAAGGAGGGGAGAGAGATCGAGCAATATATACACAAAAGGCATTCCAGCCAAAAAAAAGTAAATATTCAAAATTACAAATTACAAATTACAAATATATATATATATATATATATATATATAATGTGAAAGTAAAAGTATATAAACATTTTAGACTTTTTCAATTTGACCGTTTGGTCTCTTCTTAATAATTATTTAATAGAATGGAGAGAAAAACTCTACCCTTTTCAAAATTTAGAAAAAAATCTAAACAAGGAGACACCCCGGGGACCGACTTGGGACCTCCTCAAGACCGAGCCCACTCGAATTTCTCTGGATCCATAGATCAGATATGCCTCCAGGACATAGTCCAGAGATAAAAGGAGACACCCCAGGGGCCGACCTGGGACCTCCTCAAGATCGAGCCCCCTTGGATTTCTCTAAGTCCATAGACTAGAGATGCCTATAGGACTGTAGTCTAGAGATGAAATGAGACACTGCAGGGACCGACCTAGGATCTCCTCAACTCAGGCCCTCTTGGATACCTCCAGGACCATAATCTAGAGATGAATAAAGTCGAGCTCGCTCATAATCCTCCTAACGCAGGACTCCAAAGAAGATCAACAACTAAGGAGATACCTTGGGCTGACTCGGGATCTCCTTCAGCTGAACTCGCTGGAAGTTCCTCAGGAGCCAAACTCCGGAAAGATCAATCGAGGTGCCCAAGACAGGCTGAAGCTCCACAAAAGGAAGAGTTTGGTGCGACAACCCGAACTCAAATCATGAAATAATCAAACACAAGCAAAGGCCGAAGTCAAGTACTTTTAAAAAAAATTTACTTCTCATAATCTTTTAGTATATACATTGAGCTCGCTAGAGCCTGAACGAAAAGAGCTATAGCAAGAGAAGGTCAAAACTTGGGGCGACGATCTGAACTCAAACAGAACAAACAAGGGTAAAAGCCAAAGTCACATACTATGGTAAATTCTTTGCTTTCATTAGTTTTGAATCTTTACACTAATCTCAGTAAAGGCCGAACAAAAAGAAAAGTGCATTAAGCTCAGTTTACTTGAGATAAAAGCAAAAAAGCAAAAATATTGAGGTTAAGGATTTCATTCCTCGCCTTCACCGCCTCTGCCGCCGCCGAGGTACCCAGTTTCCTTTGGCTAAAAAGAGGAGTTCCTAATCCGATTTTGCAAGATCAGATCTTTGCGAAGACCCGCACTGACAGAACCATCACCCCGAGGTTGGGTCCTCGGACGCAATCTACAACATCAAGACCTAGATCTAGGACAAGGAGGGCGTCCCTCTGGAAAGAATCCTTTGCCTCCTTCGGTGCCTTTGCCGTTGCTGCTACCACCAATCTCGCTGCCTTCGCCATCGCCATCGATGTCGCCGCCTTCGCCATCGCCATCGATGTCGCCGCCTTCGCCATCGCCACCGATGCCGCCGCCTTCGCCATCGCCACCGATGTCGCCGCCTTCGCCATCCCCGTCTTTGTTGTTGTCGTCATCGTCGAGGCTGGAGAAATCCTACTCCAAGAAGAGCCATTGGGCTCGAGCTCAGCATTCTTCAAAGTCCTTTCCAAAGGCATCTGTAGCATTCTGCAAGGTCTCCTCTCGAAACTTCTCTGACGTGTGGTATTCCTCGATCATCTTGTACCTTTCTTCTCGGCTTGGGCAACGAGCTTTCAGGCCTCGATGATTTTTTTCTCAACTCAACTAGTGAATTGTTGGGCCTCATTGACCTTCTACTCTGCCCAAACTAGCTTCGTAGAACGTTTCGCGACCTTCTCCTTAACGACTTTCAAGGCCTCCCTGGACGCGGAGAGGTTGCTCTCTTTGATTGTCGCCCAGGCCTGCATGGTCGAGGTGTGGGTTTTCGCCGACTTGACCTTCTCTTCAGCGGTCTTCGCCCTCTCCTCGGCCCGCTCCTTGGCCTGCTCTACCCGCTCCTCGGTCCGCTCGGCCTGCTTCCTTAGTCTCCCTAACCTGCTCCTCGGCACCCTCCACCCTCGACCCTCACCCTGAGCTCCGAGCTGAGCCTCGAATGTATCATGATCCTCCCATGCATGCAGCCGACCTTAAGGGCATGCTGAAAAGAAGGAGGGTTAGTTGTCAAAGTAAACGACTTGATGAAGACTTATGAGTCAGAAGCTTACTCGGAACACTCTGGAAAAAGCCCCACTGAAGAACTAGGCGTAGCTGAGGGAGCACACAACCTCCCTATCAGTCTAAAGCTGTATGACTTGAGCCAACTCTCTCGCAACCTTGGGGCTCTCTAGAGCTGAATCGGACTCTTCGACCGACCACTCTAGGAAGTAGGTCCTGATGGCATGGGCTGGAGCTGAGGGGCCCACCTTGGTCGAGGCAACGAGCTCAAACCTGATCGAGCTAGGGCATGGACCTCAGGGACGATCGATGTGGAGGCATTGCGGCAACAAAGGGTTGGGCAAGGGCAACCCCTTCTGGAGGAGCTGACCTGATCGGCGATATAGCCTTGACCTTGGGGTCAAGGTCCATGGTCTTCCCCCGAGATACGGGCACCTTAGGGGAGACCTTGGGCACCTCGGGGGAGACCTTGGACACCTAAGGGACAGAGGCCTTGATAGCGGCCACGGCGGCAACTTTGGCAACCTCGATATTAGCATCGACAGTAGGGGCCGAGGAGGACTCCTACCTCTACTTCTTCCTCTGGAGGGCCTTGGCCTCAACAGCTACGAACGACTTCTTCAATTTTCTCCTGTGGCGGATTAACGCAAGGTTGGTCTTCATGGTGGAGAGTGCTGCAATACTGAGCACAAGGTCAGAAAGGACGTGACGAAGTCAAAAGATAGGAGAAATTTTGGAAGATGATTACCCCAAGGGTCGGAATGACTCAGACCAGTATTGATTAGAGTCTCATCAGACAACAGCTCCTGCAAGGCAGAAATCTCGGACCGAGATTTCTGAAGCTTGTCCAAGGCCTTTGATCATTCTCGGACAACCTCGGGGCCGATTCAGGTCTCTTCGAGGCACCTTTCACTCGGTCTCAAACCCCCATGGCTTCTCGGAATGAATGAAGAAGAACCTCCCTTTTCCATCCGTGAATAGAAGAGAGAGTACCTTAGAGCAGCTGACGGTCTTTCCGAGGAGAAAAATACCCCCAGCTACTATCCTGAGGGTGCCTTTTCAGGGCGAAGCATCCTCAAAAAAAAGACACCGTGGCTCGAATAATCCAAAGAAAACAAAGAGAAAGGAAACTAACTAAAACCCACCAGGAGTTTGACACCAGCTGGGTCGGAAGTAGGTTGTAAGACTTCATCAATTGCACAAAGAAGGGGTAGAGAGGAAGTCTCAGCCTAGCCCTCAGAGTCTCCTCATACAAGCCAAGCCAAGAAGGACGAGGGTTGGTCACTCGATCACCAAAATCAGCGAGCTCAAAGGTAAACTCGAGCGGCACAAAATGCTGAGCTTGAATGAAGCCCATTTCCTCTTGAGTAAGGACGGACGCCTTATGATCCAGGCCTGACCAAACCTCGGACTCAGTCTCACACAAAGGTGATGACTGCCGAGCTCGAGAGGAGCTATCAGACGACCGACTCCCCTCTGGAGCATTGGCCTCAACGCCGTTCATAGTGGCAAGGAAAAGATGAAGGAAAATACCGACAAAAAATCGAAAAGGGATAGAAGAAGACTGAACTAGAGAAGAAGACGAACAAGAGTGGCTGAGCAGCTAAGGAGCAGAAACCCACCGAAAATCAAAGAATGTGGAAAGCGCTGGAGCCAGAGACAAAGGATGTCATTGGAGCACCACATGGGAGCTTGGACGCTTGGGCACTTGGGCGAAGGAGCAAGTGAAGCAAGAAGTATAAGCTGAAAGAAGGATCCACCTTTATATAGGGGTGCAGACAACCCCGATCAAAGCATCGGTTTGACTACCCGGGCAGATTGAGCGATGTGTCAGCTAGGGGTACGATGCGGGCAATTCGCCAAGATCGCTACAGTAATGACGCCTTGAGATAGCCCTGCATTAATGACATCTTGGAGTCATCCCGCCATGATGACATCTCGGGACACTCCAAATACGGAGATGCTTTGAGATGATTGATTGACACATTTATTGCCTCCTAACAATGGCCTTGTCCTCGGCTAAGGTGACAGCTCGACTTCCATCGCCTGAACTAGAATGTAGTTTGGCCTCGGAAGTAGCGGGCAAGTGATGAAAAAAATATTGGACACATTAATCTCGAACAAGACCAACCTCAACCTCAGACGATTCTGGCCCCGGCCGAGGAGCCAATTGGCCGAGGTGAACGACTTCGGCCCCAACCGAGGATTCGACCACTTGAGGTGAGCGAGTTCGGCCCTGACCGAGGAGCCCATTAGCACGTGTCGAAGGAGACCGATATCCGACGCCATTACCAGCCTGCTCAGCTTGTCTCTAACCGACCTCAAGGTCGTCCGAGCTGAACTCCAACCTCGGTCCAGATTTGATCGCAATAATTTACTTTCATGAACCTAACCTATACCCTCCTCAGTCCAAATAAACCTCCACTCTTGTTGACTCGGGTCTAGCCTAAACTCATAACACCATTTGGCATACATAAAATTTGAATAAAAGAAATTTAATCGATACCTATCCTAAATCCAAAATCTCTATTTAAATTTTAATAAGATGGGGTTGGGTTTGAGTCTCAGATGAGAACTACTGTTGCCACAGCCACTCATATCATCGGAAACAAAACAGCATAAAATTGGCA
This sequence comes from Phoenix dactylifera, assembly GCF_051530095.1. Lineage (NCBI taxonomy): Eukaryota > Viridiplantae > Streptophyta > Magnoliopsida > Arecales > Arecaceae > Phoenix > Phoenix dactylifera. The sequence continues at coordinate 33,530,319 of NC_143192.1, read as the reverse complement.
TCAACATGGTATGTACCCACTTAAATAGTGAATCTAATCACGGATTGAAAGTGAATCGGAACTTCTCGGAGACACGTCGCTTGGGCTCGCCTCACGACGACCAAGTCAGCTGCGAATCTTTCACCAATCAATCAATCAATCAATCAATCAATCAATCAATCAATCCTCAGACACACGCCACCTCCTCCCCTCCGCCGTCCACGTTCTTCTGCGGCCAGCCCGATGGATGTTGTGATCTCATCAACTACGTCTCCGACTCTCCTTTCCGTATAAGAAGCAGCCTGTGGTTGTGGATCCGAGACGCCACAACATATCACTAATTAGTAAAATAACGGAATTGAGGAAAAGGAAAAAAAAAATCGCATCGTGGGTGTACCGCGGCTCGCTCTTACTCCTCTCTCTTTCATCTTTTCTCCGGACTCCACCGGAGATTCCTACGGCCATGAACTGCCTTCAGAACCTTCCCAGGTGAATGAAATTCGAATCCCCCACTTTATTCTTCTTTCTATTTCTTTTATTTCTTTTAGTATCTCCTTTATTTCTCTACTTTTTACCGATGTTTGATTCCAGATCCCCTGCAGCCCCTTTACATGCCATGAAAAACAACTCAAGAAGACCTCCAATCTTGAATCTGGTACGGGTTTCCGATTCTTTTCGCCTTCTTGCATGGGTTTGTGGTTTTTGGCAATGGATTTCGGATTCTGTTCTTGCTTTATTTGGGAATCTGCTTTTGGATTCTTGAGCAGGGGATGATTCGGGGCGATCTTGGTGGAAATATCGGCATGAATGTAAGTCGTTCTTTCTCTCTTTAATCCTTTCAATCTACTGTTGTTCCTTTTTGATATGTTTGATTCTTGAATTATAAAACTTTAACTGGTTTTAGTCCCTTTAAGCCCAAGTGTTTTCTGATCTAGATTCTATATTTGGCCCTCAGTTATTGGGGAATAATTAGAATGGCTCACCGATGGAGCTTTAATTTGGCGGAATTTATGATATAGTGATACTAGGTCTGTAAGACTTGGATGGGTTTGAGATGAATTCAAGTTGTGAAATTGTGTCGCAGAAGGATATTGTTGTGGTTCAAATTTAGCCCGAGGGTGACCACGCCGGAGGAGTCGGGGGAGCTACCGGTCGAGACGGAAAAATGACGCCACCTCCCGTGCGCCGGCGTACCAGCACAAAACCTCACCGGTGGTTCTGGTGAGGGCCCTCCGATGCTCAAGTTAGATTGAATCTTAGTTGGTCCAAAAGTTTCTTAAGCATTATCTGATGGGGCTATTTATAGTCTCCGTAGAAGTGCCCAGGTGGCGGAGGTATGACCCGTCATTATCATGGGAGGAGATGGCGTTGGGCAGATGGCATGCAGTCAGGGCTTGCTTGAGGCACACGGTGTAGGCTGTTCTTATGAACGGCATGGCGTTGGCAAATGTGGCAGGGTATGGCCCTTAGCAGCAGGGCATGGTCCTTGATTGATATGTCGTGGCGTAGCCAGCAAGCAAAGCATGGTGCGGTGAGGTTGCTGCAGGGCATGGCCGTAGCATGTGGACGACGAGATCGACCTTCTGAGGTCGGCTCGGCCTTCTGAGGTTGGCTCAGCCTTCTGAGGTCGGCTTGGCCAGAATTGGGTGACTTCATGCCGAAAACAGGATGATCCATTTTGCCTCCCATCATTTTCCCCCGACTTCTGAGTTCGAGTCGTTTGTTGGCTCGAGCAAAGGAAGTAGCCGAGCCATTGATCATCCTGTAATTCAGTCAAGTATTAGTGAAGATATATATGCTGAGTAGGGTGTACCTCTCGTGTCGTTGAAGCTAACGGCTTTAGGTCGAGCTTTCCGAGCTGAGCTAAGCGATTCTGCTTTGAGGTTGACTTCAGCAGCCTTCTTTGGCTCGTGGTCGACTCTGCAGGGCGCCTCCACTCAGATTGGGGCGCATCGTCGTAGAAGGCATCGAATTGGCGTTGAATGTCTCGAAATGGCATCGAATTGGTGTTGAAATGGCGTCGAATGTTGTCGAATTGGGGTCGAATTGGTGTCGAATGTCGTCGAAATGACATTGAATGGCGTCGGAATGTCGTCGAAATGGCATCGAATATCGTCGAATTGGCGTCAAAATGGCGTCAAATGGTCCTACGATCGAGGGAGCCCCTTCAGCTCACGGTCGGCAACGCTCCGAGCTCGGGTTGGGGCGCGTCGTCGTTTGTACAGCAAGTCTGCTCTGCTGCTATTCCATGCGGGCTGATGAGTATAAGGCCCGTGCCCCTGCCCCTTCGAGGTCGAGGAGCCATCATCATGCAGGATCCATGGCTATCCAAGAGCATTTTTTTGGCCAGGCCAGACCTAATCTGCATAGTCTGCTCGGGTCGGTCATCCCTCAAGGGGGTGCAGAGAGGTCACTCACCAGGCTCACTTCGTTGTTGCCTTGGTTTGTCCTGTACATCCAGCCCTTTAATGAACATTGCTTGAGTCGGGACCTCGGCTAGATGCTTGCTTGATCTCCTTGGAGTTCGCCGACCTCTCGACTTGTGGGGGACTGCATGAGCAAGTGGTAGGTAGAGGCTACAGCTCGGAGGGCATTCAGCCCTGGTTGGCCAAGAATGACGTAGGCCGAGCCGACCTGGGCCATGAGAAGGTTTAACTTCATAGTACTTTCTTGGGGCGGAATCTTCTGTGAATCTGACCAGAGGAGCGCTCATCCTTTGGAAGGTTTTACAAAATAGGGCGTCAGCTAAGCTTCCATTATGTACTAAGACTCTTTTTACATCAAACCTTGCAATGATAAGGAAAATAGCTACAACGTCATCATAAGGAGGCTCAACACCATTATGGTCTTCATCGGAAAAGGAGATGACTTCCGCAGTACACAGATGTTTTGAGGAAGCTCCTTCTCCCGAGCTCGATGCTTCAGGTGCCTCTGCTCGCCCGCCCTCTGATGGTGTTGATGATGCCCGCGAGAGGTCGGTTGTCTTTCCGCTCCTCACGCGGCACTGGATTTTGTTCCTCGGACTCTCTCCTGTAAGCTTGATCATAGATAAAATAACTCAACCGACCTCGGCGGATAAGTGCATCGATCTCATCACAGAGCTCGTAGCAATCCTCCGTATCATGGCCGTGATCTCGGTGGAAGCGGCAGTGCTTCTTCGAGCGCTTCCGTGACTCCGTCGGTCGCATCCTCGGTGGGGGTCGAAGGTAGCCCTGACCCTCAATCTCCATGAGGATCTCCGCTCGGGTGGATATGAGGGGAGTGTATGTCCGAAACTTCTGGAAGGGAGACCTCGAGCGAGCCTGGCTCTTGGGCCAAGGAGGATCTTTCTCGCATCGGAGGGAACTGTTCCTTGGTTGGGAGCGCTCCTTCTGCATCTTGGAAGGTTGCTCGGCCGCCTCCCACCGGAAGGCCATGGCTTCTTCAGCCTTGGCATACTTTCGAATCCGGGCCAGCATCTCTGCAAAGTAGGCAGAAAAGTTTTTTTCGATGGAGAAGAGGAACTTGTAGGACCGAGCTATAGTCTTCAACGTCGACATGGCGATGGACTGGTCAAGATCGCGAACCTCCCATGTGGCCAAGGTGAAGCGATCGATGTAGTCTTTTAGATACTCTCCTTCCTCCTACTTGATGTCAAGGAGGGAGTCTGAGGTCCGATGCTGACGTTGGCTGGCAGTGAAGTAGGTTGCAAGCTGTCTACCCAGCTGCTCAAAGGACAGAACTGAGTTGGGTCTCAGCTCGGAGAACCAAAGACGAGCTGCCTTATGGAGAGTCGTCGGAAAGGCCCTGCAGAGCAGGGCATCCGTAGCCTCTTGGAGTGTCATAAGGGTTTTGTAGCTCTCCAAATAATCTAGGGGGTCGGATGAGCCATCATACAGCTCGATTTGTGGCATCTTAAACCTCATGGGGATCGGCTCATCTACGATCCGCCGAGAAAATGAAGACTCGGTTGTGAAATCGAGATTGGCGTCGCGCTTTGAAGCTTGGTCTCGGAGCGTCTGGATCTATCGCTCCAACTCTTCGACTTTTCTACCGAGCTCGGGTGGGGGTGTCATCGTTTGTGTTCGACAGAGCCTTTTCGGCTCTTAGTCGATACTGCAGGGCACCCGGCTTGGGGTAGACCCTGCCTCTGAGGGTTGTTCCCGTGCTCGGGGCATCAAACTTCGGCACAAGCTCTTAGGATAGTGGCTGTGCGACGGGCCCTCCTGGCTTGGGGACCGAGCTCGATGGGAGCTTCGGTGGTGGCGACGCTCTACAGGAGAATGACGTCGCCAGCGGCGTCTTGAGGACTCATGCTTGTGAGGAGGGAGTACAGGCTGGTCTCTTGCTTGCTGCAGGCCTTGAATGGCCACAGTGAGCGTTTGGACTTGTTGGACAAGCAGGTTGAACTGCTCCGGCTGGACCTGAGAAATTCGGTCTGCTGGTTCTGCAGGGGGTGGACTTTGGAGCGAGTTGGCAGGAGCTGGTGCCCGACTCTTCGATGCATTTGAAGCTCCGTGACTTCTTAACCTCATGATCACGACTCAGGCCCTCCTTCTAGCGCCAGATGTTGTGGTTCAAATTTGGCCCGAGGGTGACCACGCCGGAGGAGTCGAGGGAGCTGCCGATCGAGACAGAGAAAGGACGTCACCTTCCGTGCGCCGGCGTACCTGCACAAACCCTCATCGGTGGTTCCGGTGAGGGCCCTCCGACGCTCAAGTTAGAGTGGATCTTAATTGGTCCAAAAGTTTCTTAGGTGTTTTCTAATGGGGCTATTTATAGTCCCCGTAAAGATACCCAGGTGGCGGAGGTATGGCTCGTCCTCATCATGGAAGGAGATGGCGTTAGGCAGATGGCGTGCATCCAGGGCTTGCTTGAGGCACACGGTGTAGGCCGTTCTTATGAACGGCATGGCGTTGGCAGATGTGATAGGGTATGACCCTTAGCAGCAGGGCATGGTCCCTGATTGATATGTCATGGCGTGGACAGTAAGCAAAACATGGTGTGGTGAGGCTGCTGCAGGGCATGGCCGTAGCATGTGGACGACGAGATCGGCCTTCTGGGGTCGGCCTTCTGAGGTTGGCTCGGCCTTCTGAGGTCGGCCTTCTGAGCTCGACCTTCTGAGGTCGGCCTTCTAAGCTCGACCTTCTGAGGTCGGCTCGGCCAGAATTGGATGACTTCATTTCGAAAACAGGACGATCCATTCTGCATCCCATCAGATATCTTTCTGGTTGAAACGTATTTGTTCCCTTAAGACTAGTAATAAAGGAAGGTAGTATTTTTTTCACATTATAGCCTTGTTTTCTTCTTTGTTGGTCAGAGTTTTCCGGTTCTGGTCTTGTTTGAAAATGTTGGCATGATACATTTGATTTGATCCGAGGAATATAAACCTGAGCAATGGGCAGTAATATCAAATCACCAAATTGATACAATGTTAGCTATTTTTTGAAAAAAGAAATTTCGAAACACGTGCATTATATACTTGCATTTGAACATGCCAATTTTTGTTACTTAAGAAAACATTAATTAGCCAATCATGGCATGTGAAATAGTCATAAAAACATGTTAAATTAAAAATTGAAAAGTATTGCTTTCATTTCTTTTTATGCATTTACTTTTTTTTTCTTAATTTCATGTATGCCATCTCATAAGGATAAAATTTACAATATTCTCTATTTTTGCTCTTCATGACTACTATTTTGACTTTGGCCCTAGTTAGACAAAAACTAGGAAAAATTTTTTTGCCCTCATGTTTTTCTTCTGTTAATCTAAAACTTATCATTGCATATTGCATTTTCTTTTAAATGAGTTTAGAACCCACACAAAAGAGTATGCTTTTAGAATTTAAAGTTTTGCCAGCCTAAGGTTACTGTTGGTGAGGTGCTGAGATGGCATGGTGCCTGCTAACCTTTGAGTATCTGTGAATTTTTTTTTGGGGTGTCTTTATAGGAGTGCATAGGGAGCTGACCTTTTCAATGGAGTGTAATAGCAACAAATATGAAAAAGGTGGTATTAATTGAATGATGCTTGAAAATGAAAGATTTCTTATTTTGGATTTGCCAAGTGTACTACAAGGTGGAAAATTGATTACCATGATATTTGTAGTTGAGAGAGTGTCAAACTGAAGATGATTTGAAGAGTAGTATAGCTTAGAGTGTTTGATTGTGGTAGTAGCCTCCTCTGGCTTTTGGGCATGCTAAGTATGCTTTTAGGTTAAACAAATTTGATTTGCTCAGGCTATTTTAAATTAATTTTGTTTGAACCTGACCCCAAAGTTACCCTAAATTTGGTGCCTTGGCTGCTTCAGCATAGTTTATTAAATTTGGTGCCTTGGCTGCTTCAGCTTGGTATATGGGTTTCCAACTAAAGTCAGTTTATCTCGCTCTCAATTTGTCTATCATGCCCATAACCTTATACAAACCCCCAAACCCGTACACCCCCAACTCGCACTCAAAAAAAGAAAAGAAAAAAAAAAAGAAAGATAAAGCGAAACCTAGATAACTTTTTTTTAATAAAAAAATTAATTTTTAATTGTTTGATGTCAAGATACGGCAAACCACTCAGCTCCTGCCTGATTTGACTTACCGTTCCAAAAGGCCAACTTTTGGCAAGTTTTTCAAAACAGTGACTAGTCAAATTCTATTACATTGAAATTCTCCCCCAAATATAGCTCTCTTTTTTTTTGTTGAATCGGCTGCTCACACTACCCTGGCATGAGCACAGCCAGCTACATCAGCATCAAGCAAACAACACAAAGCAAAAAGAACGAAAGACTGCTGAGTCCAAAAAAAGACTCCGGAGTGGTGTGCAATGAAGGAGGCGACCCAGTCGGCAGCCTAGTTCGCCTCCCGCAAGACATGCTTCTGAAGAACCCGGCACTTCCGTAGCATCCGACGAATGTCGTCTAGAAGCGGGTGCTCCACCTCCTCTCGCCCCTCCTCCCTCAAGCGCGCCATCAGGAAAGCTGAGTCTCCCTCCAAAATGATGCAACCGGCCTGCAGAACATATCTCGCATAAGCAAGCCCCTCCCAGGCTGCCCTAAACTCCGCTCCAAAAGCCGAGGCCTCGAAAGAATGGCGCCCACCTGCTGCAATCAGCCTAGCGCCATGATCTCTGATGACAAAAGCCACTCCCGCCCGATCGGCACCGCCGGGCAGACTTCCATCGAAGTTCACCTTTAGATAGCTAGGGGGTAGGAGCTCTCAAGAGACAAAGACAAATCCAGGTGTTGTGGTAGCGAAGAGGGGGCCCTAGATGTCCCTGGCCATCGCAGATGAATCCAACTCAGCGGTCTTCATGATCTCCACTGCCTGACAGAGGGCCCGTTTTATAACAAATCTCAAGGGAGCCCTCCTCCCTCCAATCATCCTGGCATTCCTATCCAGCTAAATGTGATACGCCAGGTAGACGGCAGCAGTACCCCACCCTGCAGTGCTCGACGATCGTAGAGCAATTCTCACCTGCCGTAGAACGTCCTCCACATCAAAAGTACGACCCAATAAGGAAAAAGATGCCCTCCTCTAAATCTGAGCTGCCTGCGGGCACTCAAATAGCACACTCCATCGACTCTGGATAGTCCACACACATCGGAGAGACCCTTATCCCCCTGGTTGGCAGGCAGTCCCAGACCACCTTCCAAATGAACAATGCCATCCGAGGGTGAGCCCGCATCCTCCAAATCCACTTGCCCTCACAACGCCTGGCCGGCTCACCCCCCACCAATGCCTGAATATTCGCTGCCCTCACCTTAGCTGACCCAGTCGCCGCCCACCCCTACCTATCCATCCCAACCTGAGGAATCGGAGTGGCAAGTATCCGCTCCGCTAGCTGTGTCCCAAAAGCCTCTTTGATCTCGGCTTCATCCCTCCGACACTCGCCATGGATCATCAGATCACTGACTCTGCGACCGACCAGTCTCGCAGAGTCAACCGACGTCGGCATCCTACAAAGTGGTAGCTCTGCCAACCATCGGTCCTCCAAAATGTCAATGGATCGCCTATCCCCAACTATCCACCTGATCGTCGGAAGCACTGAGGGCATGGAAGAGCAAATCTCCCGCCAAATGAAGGAACAATGGAGCCCACCCGGAGATCCTCCTACGTCGAGTGGCCACCATACTTCACCCTCAACAAGGCGCACCATAGACTGTCCGGCTCTAGAAAAAATCTGGCTGCATGCCGTGCTGCTAGAATTTTCTGCCGCGCCAACAGTGACTGAACCCCCAAGCCCCCATGCCTGAGAGGATGGCAGACCACCTCCCATGCCACTAGATGGATGCCTCTCCTGCCCTCTCGCTTGCCCCACAAGAAGTCCCTGAACAGCTGCTCCAGAGTCCTCAACAAAAAGATCGGCACCCGAGTATGCGCCAGCAGGTACACCGAAATTGAACTCAGAACCGACCGCACCAGGATGATCCGACCCATCATGGAGAGAACATCCACCTGCCATCCCTCTAGCCTCCGTCTGATGCTCATCTCAACCTCGGAACAGCCACTACGCCGAAGACGTCGGCCCGTGATGGGAACCCTAAGATATCTCATCATACCCTCCTGCTCACCCACACCCAGGATGTCTCTAATGGAAGCCTTGGTCCATGGCTGGACCCTAGGGCTGAAACTAATAGCAAACTTGGCTCTATTCACCACCTGACCAGAAGCAGTACAGTAATCATCCATGATGTTCCGAATCACCCTCCCGCCCGCTGAGTGGCCCGAGCCAAAAGTAGACAGTCATCAGCGAACAAAAGATGCGAGATCTGACACGACCCAGTCGCTGGATTGTACACCTCTAGGACCTGCCGCTCCGCCGCCTGCCTAAGAGCCCTGGATAAAGTATCAGTACACAGAATAAAAAGTAACAGGGACAAGAGGCAGCCCTGCCGGAGACCCATCGTCAACTCAAAAAACTGCAAGGGTGAACCATTCACCAAAATGGCAAAGGAGGGAGAACAGACACACCCCATGATCCAATCAATCCACTGCCTGTGGAACCCAAAGCTGACCAGAGAGCTGCGCAAGAAGTCCCACCTCATCCTATCATAGGCCCTCTCCATATCTAGCTTGATGCCCATTAAGATCCTCCGGCACGGGGCTCACTGAAGATCGAACATAAACTCCTAGATAATGAGAATGTTATCCGTGATACTGCACCCCCCCATGAAAGCACCCTACTCCAGACTAATAAGTCTGGGTAAGACAACCCGCAACCTGGCGACCAGAACCTTCGCCATGGCTTTGTACAGGGTGGTGCACAAACTGATAGGCCAGTAGTGGGCCGGCTTCGAAGCGTCTGACCCCTTCGGAATCAATGTGACAAATGCCCTCTTCGAATCTGCCTGTAGGACTGTCGAGCTGAAGAACTGCTGTATTGCCTCAACTACATCATGCCCGATGATTGACCAGTACTCTTAAAAAAAATCGGAGGAAAACCATCCAGACCTGGGGCTCTATCCTCCCCCAATGACCACAAAGCCTCCTTAATCTCCTCCACCAATACGGTCCTGATCAAAGCAGCATTCTCCTCCTCTGTGACTCTGGCTGGCGGCGGTGGTGGCATAGAAGAACCCATCCGGTTTGACCGGTCCGTCCACCTGGACCTGAAGAACAGCTCCAACACCCTCCCAAGGCTACCGGGTTCTCTGTCGTCCGGCCATCTGAATCTCTCATGGACCCCATATCGGCAATATTATGATAATCATTGGTAATTATGTTTCTAGTAAAAGCTACTTGTAATAATGACTTCATTAGCTTGAAAGAAGTTTCAATAAATCTCTCGAGGTAACCTTCTCTTGCAGGGTACTTGTTGTCAAGAGTAAAAGTAAGCTGCTTCCACATTAACTAACCTTGCTTGCCTGGCTGATTCCCACATGCTGATGCATCAATGGGGCTTTAATTGAAACTTCATCTTACTTCTAAATATCTAACAAGTCTTTTCCTGATCTTCCCAATCTTACTTTGCATATCCATTAGCACTAACTGAAACTTCAATCATCTTGGTTCATAAAGATGACAAATGTGTATAGTCAACTTCTGTGTATCAACATGGAACTTAAATGCTTTTGGCTGTTGAAATTTCATACAGTTTCCCACTTTCTTCCAGCTCTATCCTTCATTTATTTTGAAAGATGATTCAATAAAAAAAGCACCACCATCAACTATAAGGCTAGTAAAATAATCTGAAGTGAAAAATAATATCTCTAGTCAAGTTCTTTTATCTTTTGTTTTGTTTAAAAGAGACACATATTTTGTATGCAAAGTCTAACCTGCTTGTTACCCCGCTTCATTAGAATGATATGCATGTGCAAGAATTGTTGCTGTAGCCAGCTATTTCTGTACATATGGTGTGTTGCAAGTCATAGTTCAGAACCCTTATGTCTAGTTAGAAAAGGCATTGGTGCAATCTGGAGAACATTGACATTTGTTCAGGAGAAAGGCTTCACCAGGGTTCAACTTGTGATAGAAAATTCGTGTAAGTGGAATATGAAAGAGCTTCCGGTAGATGGATCCTAAAATATCTTTGCAAACTCTACCACCTCTTGAATATTTCAAGTTGGAATTTTACATTTTTGACTGCCAAAGAGGGCTTTTTTAGTTTCCATGAATGTTGTTCTTGTTATGATGGCTGTTGATGGATTTTTTTCAGGCATTTTCTGTTTCTGCTTCCAGTACTGAGAAGAGTGATGCTGAAGTGCAGGATGAGAAATCTGACATATATAGCAATAATATGACACAGGCAATGGGTGCAGGTAAAGCTGCAACATTTTATACTCATACAGCATCATTGTGTTCTAAAGAAATTTCCAAGATTTTCCTAGTTGGGACTTGGGACTATGTTTATCATAAATGGAATTTTCTAATTTTTATGTTTTGATAAATGTGATCCAGTGCTAACATATAGGCATGAACTTGGAATGAACTATAATTTTATTCGTCCAGACTTGATTGTTGGCTCCTGCTTACAGGTGCTCTTGTCATCTGCTATTTAATCACTGTAAGGTTTATCTATTGTGCTTCCTTTTTTCTTCCAATCTTAGTTTGATATATCCTATTACAGATCCCATCAGACGTTGACAAGCTTCGCAAGATAGGAGTGAAAACCATTTTCTGCTTGCAACAAGACTCAGACCTTGAGTATCCTGACTGTTTCTTCATCAGTAGTCTTTCTTGATTTTTTTGTAACCTGTTCTTTTGATTTATGTAATCTGAAATTTAGTAACATGTCTTTTAAAAGGAATTGGTTTAAGCTTTGGATTGTCATAGATTTAACAAAATATATGGTCGACACCAAGAAGAAATTGTTCCACCAAACCAAAATTTAATTAATGCCAGAAGATAAAGGATGGAAAAAGGAACTGAATTTCCACATAAAAGAAGTGGGAACAAACTTAACTGAAAATTTTCGTTAACGTTCTTCTTATTGTTCTTTCTATACCTCCCACTATTTGGTATTAAGAAATGTAGTACGGGGCACCATCGAGCCTGTATCAACCCGAACATGAATTTCATACTGGTTCCAGCCTTGTACGGCATGTCTTGTACTAGGTGGTTTAGGATGGTATGGCAGTCCATGGTTGTAACTTGTAAGTAATCTTTCAGAACTTATGTCCTCTTAAGCTTTTTTACACGTCCTTGCCTTTTTTGTGACGTTGTCATACTTAAGCATTTCTTCTAGGTTCACTATTAGCAAATCTTGAATCTTCAAGGGACTAAAAAATTCTTAATCATCTGTGAGAATAATATGGAGACTTCCTAGAGCCATCAACCCTATAGCACCTACCTCAAAAATGTTGTGGAATAGTCCTCAAGAATCTGGCTACTAATGAGGGGCTCCAAACTCCAACAAGGAGTTACACTTCTACAATTTCTCATTCATATGTTCTTCTCGAGATGGCTATTAGGCCCCCACTTATGATATGAAAATTCCTAAAAGCAATACCAAAAGGTTTCAGGTACACAGTACCTAGCTAAGATACCAGTCCAAGAAACCTCATCTTAGAAGGATGATCCTCCAACTTAATTGGATCAGCTGCTATTTATTTTAATTTTTTTTTATTGTTATGGCTTTCAAGTTGTTATCACATTATACCATACTTCTCTCCTTTATCTGCGCTTTGTTATTTTTTGACTTATTTCTTCCCATGATCTATTTGTTGTAAATATATTGACCTAAGTGTAATTCCTGGTTCTTTGGTTTGTTTTGCTGGATATTGACCAGTCTCTGCATGCATAGTTCTGAGTCTACTCTTTGCTCTCTCATAAGTTCCTTCAAAGGTATCAATATGTATATTAAGAGCTCCAGTTTCCTTCACTAATATCTTTAGATATTTTGGGGTTGACATTGGTGCCATTCAAGAATATGCCATGAAATTCGATGATATTGAGCACTGTCGTGCTGAAATCAGGTCAGTTGATGAAGATATAGTATAATATGATATCACCATGTCATTAACAAGCTGATGCCATCTGTTTCTTGTTTCAGTAAGCCATTATAAACTGTTTCAATGCTTTGCTAACCTAGCAGTTATTGCTTTTTCAATACTCATTACACCTTATCCTTATAAGTGTCTCATGGCTTAATCTTATACTGTATTTTTCACTGGTTATTTGTTTTGTAGTTTGGATAGTTTTGAACAAATGTTGGTCAGATTTTAAAAATTGCAATTCTCTGGGAATGGATATTCTTGCTACTAAAAACACAATACCTTTTAATCTTATCCATATTCCATCAATATTTAATGAAAAGTTAGTCTGTAATTAGTGATGGTGAAGTTTATTGTATTCATCTTGCTGTATCCATATACACCATGCAAATTACTCTTGACATGTTAGTGTAGTTCGTTTATTATTTTTTCATCAGCATTATTATCCTCATATAATACTTTGACATTTTTCATTGCTCATATAATTACTGTTTGAATGCGAGTATTTTAAACTGTTTCTCAGAGTCTTTTTTTTGATGAAAACTGTTTCTCACAGTCACCAACTAGCTGTTCTATATTGTTCACCTCTCTTTTCTTGATTATAGAAAAACTGAGTCCCTCTAGTTATTGGAATATTATGTGTTCCATTGCACATGCCCATGTGATAATTGGGAAAGAGGATCCTAATGAGGTCTTAAATACCTGTACCGAACCCCACATTATTTTCTCATCGGATCTATGCAGCATCAATACAGTAGCGATACTGAAACTGACAGCATCAAAAAGAATGCAAACCATCAATACCGATCGGTATGGTTGGTAGGATACCATCGGTCTGCACCAATATGGTCTGCACCAATATGGACCGGTATGTATTGAAATGAATGCTGGCACTCGTACTGGAACTGGTTTTGTGTTGGAATGGTATGGTACTGGCAGTACGAATCATAAGCCAGTTTTTAAATTCTTATTCGTTGAGCATTTTTCTTCAACAAGTGGCTATTTCAGTCCACATTTTAAGCGATGGAGGACTCAAGGAGTGGTTGGTATTTGGTAGATTTGATTAAAAGGATTCTTAGGGGTTGCAGGACATATAGGAATACATCAATAGGTATTTTCTTTGGAAAAGTTAGCCACGTCATGATGTATTTGAGTTCCATGCACTCTTTAGTTCCTGGACAATAGGTATGTATATTTTTTTTCTTTTTTCTTGGAGAGAGATCTCTAGGAGAAGTTAGGTTGTTTATGTTGCTCTGTTGTCCAGAAAAGAATGAAGATAAAGATATTCCCTTTCGTGTTCAACTCTTTCTAATTTTACAGGCCAAAGAGCTGCCTATGCATACATACATACATACATACATAGATACAGTACATATGTATATATATCAAGGAACTGATTGTATTTAGAAATTGCCTCATGTGATCCAATATAAAAGGAAACAGATCATGATTTGTTTAGAGCTGCAAGATGCCATTATCAGTCATAAGACTCATAACATCATTCTTTCAATAGCATACTTCATCGTAATGACAAATGCCAATTTCAATGAGAAGCTGCAGCTAGAAGATGAAAGGTTGGGCCAATTCAATGTTACCATCATCGAGATGCAAGTATATCTTCAATCTATCAGAGAAAGAATTGTTTATAATTTTCATGAAGGGGAGGAAATCTGTATTAACTGTTCAATATGACAAAGCTAAGTCAGAAATATCCATCTTTTTCTTCAGCTAAGAAGATCAAAGAACATATAAGTTGTTTGATAAGTTAAATAACTTAATTGATCTACAGAAGGCCTGGAATGATAACATAATGAAATTTGGACCATGGAAAATAATCTCTATTTTATTCAGAATTTCAGATTATGGAAAGTCATTTCATGCTTGTCATATTGCAGAGCAGTGTATGGGTGACTTGAATGTGGGCACAGCAAAGAAGAGATTTCAATGCCAATGGACTGGAAGTTATATGCTTTCACAGCATATTACATATTTCAGTGATTTGTTAAGAAAGTTCCATTTTCTTTTTTAATTCTTTTTAGCTTGTAATTTTAAATTTATGATCCAAGAGACCTTCCTTTGGGTTCCTGTGGTCCTCAGAATTCACATGATTCTTCTCAAATTGAAACTAGTGAAGATTGAGTTTCCCAAAATATTTATGAATCGGCCCATTTGTTCTTGACAATTTCTTTTTTCAATGATAGGTGAGTTTTATGTTGATAGAGCTAAAGGAGCTTGTGCATGTGGTGAAGTTGCATCCACAAAGAAAACCAACTTGTAGACTCAATATGATGAGCATATGGGATGCAGCAAAGTCTCCGAAAGAAAGATTTCTTCCCATAGATTTAAAACATTTCTATCATGTTCCTTGCCTTCATCAACGAGAGGGAATGATGTTTGAGTAGTCAATGAAGATTTTTAAGCTATTGGCATGAACATTTGTATATCAGGCAGAAGATGTTTTCATGGTGAAAGATAGAGCAGGTGTAGTGACTTCCATTGGAGACATCATAACTGGTTTCTTGACAACAATAGTAGAAGTCGAAGATATGATCTACCATGTCTACATATGTTCCATAATCTTTGTTTTGTTTATTAGATCAGATATGCAATGTTCCTAGGCTTCAAAGGATGAACTCAAGACAATAGACCTGTTTACTATCATTTTAGAAAGTAAGGCTTGGTCAATACTCATGCCGTTACATTGCTTAGTGACAATCATAGGCATTAAAGAAAAATAAATTGGAGTTAGCAAATAGAAGCAAAAAGAGATGAAACTTGCCATCTTGGGTGGAGAAGCAGTTGAGCTGATGTCTAGGTTGAGCTCAAGTTGAGCTAGAGAATAACCAGCTTATGCTTAGCTCATTACTGAACCTGCTTGATCTTGGCTCACTTAGGCTTGTAACACTAAGACAATTGGGGTGGATCCTGACTCAAAGCTCATGTTCCCACTGTTACAGAGTAAAAGACTCAAATCCTCCATGTTCTGCCTACATTCTTAGTGATCCTGAACTGGATTTTCCCTTTATAACTTGTCTGGGCAGAGGATCACTTGAAGCAACCAACTATTGGAGTAAATACTGATTTAACAGTGGAAGTAGGTCTTTAGTTGATGTGCTTTAAGTTTCTTATTTCTTGTCTGTGCATGCACTAAAATACTGATATTCCAAGAGTTTGATATGATAATTGCATACAACGTCAATATATAATGTTCTTGGGTGATAGTAGGGAAAATGTGGTCCTGATAGCAAAGTTGTAAGTGGAAGCTCTTTTTTTTTTGGTACCTAAGTGGAAGCTCTTTGAGGATAAAGTTTTTCAGATCGAGATGGAGAACATGACGTGCAAGTGCAAATTCCAATGTGCTTGTGGGAGGAGTTAAGGGACAAGCGATTCCCAAAATGAACCATTTTCACTATCGTAATACTATTCTATGGAAGACTGAAGTGCTTGTCAAGGTGTCTGCAATAGAACTAAAGCAAAGTATATGATGTAGAGATGCTTATTTCATGTCGTGCTCTATAAATACCATGGAGACATGCAAGACCAGGTTCCTTTAGCTGATTTTTTGGTGGTAGTTTGATTGGAGTCTGTCAACAATGGATATGCTGAAAATAGAAGAGAGAGAATTCAATGACATCAGGTATGTTATGAGTGGGATCATTAGAGGACAAGTAAAACCATTTAAAGTGGTTCTGACATGTGGATAATAGGCCACACAACATGACAAGTAGATGTTGTTAGAGGTTGCATAAATGGGAACTAGAGAAAGCTGGGATGAAGACATTGTATTCTGAAGGATTCTTTGGTAGGAATGAGTAGCAAAGTAGAATACACAACCCAACCCATGATGATCTGACAGGATCTGCCATTTATGAAGTTTTGTTTTATCTGTGGATATTAGTCATTGTTCAGTAATTTCTGTAGGACTCATTGGTAGAGGCCATCTTGATTCTTATTGATGTTATCCCAAAAGCATGTGACTAAACATTATCTATGCTTAAACATGAGAAGGTTTCACATCTTATGAAATGCTACAAATGTGAGAAGCAATATATTTCAGTAAGATATAGGTATTCCATTGAATATGTGGAGATAATACTATGATTTTGGTGGTAATACATGTAAGATGTAACTATCTTCTCCCAGATTGGAGAGGAGTATAAGTGAGCTGGGTGCTCATCTTTTCCATTATCAGTCAGATTGCTCTCTCTGCCCCCCTCCCCTGTCTCTTTCTCTTCCTAAGGACTGTTGCATGTGTGTCCGTGTCTTTACATGCTTGGGTTCATAAGCATGCACCTTTATTTGCATAGTCATTCTTCATGCCCAACAGCATGCAGGTTAGTGAACATTCTAAAAATTATTGAGAGGACTCTTTCTTGGGAGAGCTTGATCTACTGATTCATTGATACATATATTGCATAGACTTTTTGCATGTAAACCTCTTATCTTCTGTTCTTAGTATTATATGTGGCCTCTGATGGACTAAAAGCAACGTTTGGAGGTAAGAACTTTTCCAGCATGTCATTTTAATCAGTGGCTTCTTTTTAAGGTTCTGTTTTCAAAGTTCCATATACTAACTTATACCTGATTATAGTACTCTTAATTACTCCAAATCTATCAGATCTGTTAATATTTTGCTTGCAACAGGACTACTTTGAAAATTCAATATACATGGCAAATTTACTGCATTATATAGTGCCTTCTATATGCCCTGATGTGAAATGCTGCAGGGATTTTGATGCATTTGATTTGAGGATGAGGCTTCCAGCTGTGGTTAGCAAATTACACAAGACCATAAACCGTAATGGTGGTGTGACTTATGTACATTGCACTGCTGGTCTTGGAAGAGCTCCTGCCATTGCGGTACACACTGGTTTATCAACAGCATAATAATCTGTATTTGCTCTTATTATATTTTCTTAGACTTATTTTACATTTATCTAAGATTATTTACAGGATCTTTTAAACATTTCTATTGCTTCTTTGACATTTTTCATGTAGCACTGCTCGATCAGTTTGTTGTCCATTGAAATTGATTAATCATTGTTTATATTCTTATTTTATCTTATATATTCTGTCTAAGGCAGATAGTTATAATGATCTAATGGAGAGATTTTTCTGCTCTTCCAACTTTTACATGATATGCTGAACCGGCACCTTGTGGGGATCAAACCTATATTTGACTGGTTTGACAATTGCATCCCAGGTTTAAACCCCCCCCCCCCCTCCCCCAAACAAAAAAAAAGAAAAAAAGAAAAAAGAAAAGACAATTGAAGCCCAGTTCTACTCATGGTAGTTTAGAAAATTGGCATAGAAGAAAGAGAGACTTTATCCGGGAGGGACAAGAAAAAAAAGAAAACAAAATGGACTCATTGCTTGGATTATTTTATAGGTTTGCCACGCCTTATGGAGTCATGCAGACAATTTGATTTCTAATAACATATAGATTCTCAATAATCAAGTTTAAGATTCACCATCTCAGTATCGGACCACATACCGGTACGATACTGGCACTATGTTGATACGATACGGCATGAAGTCATTCCGCATACCGAGTGTCGGTATGCCACCCATACTGGATACCAGTACCAAATTAATTTTCTTTGCTTTGGTTGGCATATTGAGCTACGGCAATTTGTATCGATTGCTCTCATGTTATTGCTTGCAAAGAGCATAGATGTACATATATAAATTCATGGCTTGCATGCATTTTCTAAGGTCAAAAGATCTGAAGCGCCATTATCAGTTTCTAAAAGTTACTTCCTACCAATAGTCATATAATGCAGTATTGAATTATTGTTGCACTCAGTGATTAAAGAGTGTCAGATTTCCTGACCATAACAAACTTATTTGATCTGTCTTAATTGAAGCTTGTATTTTGTTACATTGATCAATCTTTATTAACAAATCATGACTGCTTAGTTTTAGTGGATGTCTAGTTGCTATCAGTTTTGGTTTGACAGATAAACATTAAGCATGATTGTATAAAACAGGTTTTAGGAAACTAAAGGGACTTATCTTTCATAAAATTCATTTTTTTAGGACTTATGACCTGTCAATTTTTCTAAAATATTTTGATGGGGAGGCAAAATGGATCGTCCTTATCAGGGCAAGGGATCGTCCCACCCCGGTTGGGCAGGCCGCAACACCAAACAGGCAGGACCTTAGTCTTGCCCAGAACCAGCCCAATCTCGGACTCCGCCGAAGGCTCAGTTAACCTCGGCCGGATCTCTCGGCTACTACGACTTGCAGTGACCTCCTCTGATGTTTATAATGGCATCCCGGGCCCGAGCTCGGAATGCCCTGCTGTGTCAGCTGCAAGCCAAAGAGCTCCTTCGACCGCAGGACTATTCGCCGACGCGGCCCGACCGAGCTCGGGGCGCCTCTTTATCTATTCGACGACGCGCCCCGACCAAGCTCGGGGCGCCCCTATCTATTCGACGACGCGCCCTGGCCGAACTCGGGGCGCCCTACCGAGCAAACCTCGGAATTGAAAAAGCTAGGCCGACTTCAGTACGCGCCAAGCCGACCTTGCCAAATACATGATGCGACCTCTCATCGAGCTCAACCTCGCCCATGACCGCATCCACGTGCGTGCCCACACCCACCTGCGTGGCCGTACGTAGGGGTGGCAATCGGGTCGGGTCAGGCATAAACAGGTCGGGTCAAATACAGGTCGGGTCAGAAAACTATAAATCTGAATCCGACCTGTTTATTAAACGGGTCAGGAATTACAAACCTGAACCTGACCTGTTTATTAAACAGGTAACCCGACCCGACCCGTTTAACCTGTTTAATAAATAGGTAATCTGTTTACCCAACCCGACCCGAACCTGTTTAACCTGTTTGTCCAACCTGACCCGTTTAACCTGTTTAGACCTGTTTAATCTGTCCAACCCGACCTGTTTAACCTGCCCAACCCGACCTGTTTAGACATGTTTAGACCCGTTTAACCTGTTTAGACCTGTCTAACCTGTTTAACCCGTTTAACCTGTTTAACCCATTTAACCTGTTTAGACCTGTTTAATCTGCCCAACAGTTAAACGGGTTAAACGGTTTAAACGGTTCAGACATCTAAAACCCGTATCCGACCCAATTAATAAACAGGTTAAACGGGTCGACCTGTTTACGACCCGAACCTGTTTAGGCCAAACCCAAACCTGTTTATGGCGGGTCGAACACGGGTCGGGTTGGCGGGTCGGGTCATATTTTGCCACCCCTAGCCGTACGTTACAACGTCACCGAACCATGCTTTGCTTGCTGCCGACGATAGCCAAGGAAAACGCCATGCTGCTCCAGCCATACCCCGTCACACCTATCAATGTCTTATCGTTCGCAGGAACGGCCTGCACCGTGCGCTTCAAGCAAGCATTAGCTACGCGCCACCTGTCTAAAATCCATCTCCTCCCATAATGAGGACGGGCCATACCTCCGCCACCTGGACACCCCTACCGGAACTAAAAATAGCCCCATCAGGTAACATAAAGGGGGACTCTTGGACCAATTAAGATCCACTCTAACTTGAACGTCGGAGGGCCCTCACCGGAACCACCGGTGAGGCTTCGTGCAGGTACGCCGTCGTGTGGTTTCTCCGCTCCAGCTAACAGCTCCCTCGACTCCCCCGGCGTGGTCACCCTCGGGCCAAATTTGAACCACAACATTTGGCTCTAGATTAAGGGCCTGAGTCATGATCATGAGATCAAGGAGTCACGAAACTCCAAATGCATTGAGTAGCCGGATACCAACACCCGACAACTCGCTTCAAAGTCCACCTCCTGCATCACCTACGCCGGCGGACCAAGCTCTTCAGGTCCAGCCAGAGCAGTTTTACCGGCTCGCCCAGCAAGTCCAAACACTTACCGCGGCTGTTCAAGGCCTCCAGCAGATGGGAGCTTCGTCCGTCGCCGAACTCGGCAAGAATGTTGAGAAATTGGAGCAACAAATCCAGACGCTCCGGGACTAAGTTGCGAAGCGCCATAAGGAGCGTAGTCGGTCAAGGAGCAAATCCCTCCGGCGCAAGAGAGATCTTTCCCAGCCTAGAAGCACGGTTCGTCCGATGTCTCCCCTCCAGAAGCCCGAAAAATATGCTCCCCTCCAAAGGTTTAGAAAGTACACTCCTCTCACATCCACCCAGGCAGGGATTCTCATGGAGATCGAGGGTCATGGCTATCTCCAACCTCCATCAAAGATGCGACCATCAGGGTCGTGGAAGCGCTCAGACAAGTACTGCCGCTTCCATAGGGATTACGGTCATGACACGGAGGACTGCTACCAGCTCCGCGATAAGATCAAGGCACTTATCCGCCAAGGCCTGCTGGGTCGGTTTGTTCATGGTCAAGCTGACAGAAGGGAGCCCGAGGGACAGAGCCCAGAGCCATGCGACGGGCAGAACGACAACTGTCCCATCGCGGGCACCATCAACGCTGTAGCCGTGTATCCCACATGCTAGCGGCTCCTTGACCTCGAGGGCAGTGAAGAGGCCTCATCCCCATCAGCCCGGGTCTAACGACCCGAGACTCAAGCTACAACCTCCGGACGGAACTTTAGCCCCTCCAGATTAGGATTTTAAATCCCAAAATGTGTTATCAATAAAATTATCCTATAGGACTTCTTTGAAGCGTCTTTGAAATGTCTTAATGGACTCGACATGCCTCGATTGTCCCCACGACATGAGTTATATATATAGCGATAAATCTATAAAGTCGCCCCTCGAGCTCGGCTTGGGACTCCCTGCAGTGTCGACTGCGAGCCAAAATGCTCCGCAACTGCAGGATCCAAATCAACAAAGTCGTCCCTCGAGCTCGGGTCGGAATGCCCTGCAGCGTCGACTGCGAGCCAAAGTGCTCCGCGACTGCAGGATCCAAATCATCAAAGTCGTCCCTCGAAATCGGCTCGGGACGCCTTGCAATGTCGACTGCGAGCCAAAGCGCTCTGCGACTGCAGGATCCAAATTAACAAAGTCGTCCCTCGAGCTCGGCTCGGGACGCCCTGCAGTGATGATTGCGAGCCAAAGTGCTCCGCGACTGCAGGAGACCGCAGGCGCCCTGATCTGAGTGAGGGCGTCCTGTAGAGTCAGGAAGAGACGAAGATGCCCATCGAATGTTGGCGCCCTGATCTGAGTGGGGGTGTCCTGCAGAGTCAGGAAGAGCCGAAGAGGCCCATCGACCGCAAGCGCCCTGATCTGAGCGGGGCATCCTGTAGAATCAGGAAGAGAAGAAGAGGCACCCTGATCTGAGTGGGGGCGTGTCTATTCTCGAGCTGGTGCTTACCCTCGAGCTGGTTTCTATCCTCGAGCTGGTGCCTACCCTCGAATTCGCTTTTATACTCGAGCTGGTGCTTACCTTCGAGCTGGTTTCTACCCTTGAACCAGTGCTTACCCTCGAGCTGGTTTCTACCCTCGAGCCGGTGCCTACCCTCGAGTCTGTTTCTATCCTCGAGCTGGTGCTTACTCTCGAGCTGGTTTTTGCTCTCGAACTGGTCCCTACCCTCGAGCTCGCTTCTATCCTCGAGCCGGTGCCTACCCTCGAGTCCGTTTCTACCCTCGAGCCGGTCTTTACCCTCGAGCTGGTTTCTATCCTCGAGCCGGTGCTTACCCTCGAGTCCGTTTCTATCCTCAAGCCGGTGCCTACCCTCGAGTCCGTTTCTATCCTCAAGCTGGTGCCTACCCTCGAGTCCATTTCTATCCTCAAGCTGGTGCTTACCCTCGAGCTGGTTTCTACTCTCGAGCTAGTCCCTACCCTCGGGCTCGTTTCTACACTCGAGCTGGTGCCTACCCTCGAGTCCGTTTCTACCCTCGCGCTGGTCCTCGAGCTCGCTTCTATCGGGCTGGTGCCTACCCTCGAGCTGGTTTCTACCCTCGAGCTAGTTTTTCTTACTCTCCAATGTCACCTCTTGAGCCGACCTCGAAGTGCCCTGCAGTACCGAATGAAGAGCTGCGAGCTCTCGTTCGACTGCAGGTACTTTTATCCTCCAAGATCGTCTTGCAAAATCGACCACAAGCCAAAAGAGCTCTCCCAACCTGGGTCTTGGGAAAAACTCGAGGGCGACCCGAGCCTGAACCAAGCACCCCAGCTGAGGTCCACAGAGATCTACGAGGCAGAAGGGTGCTAAAGCTTGCGACAATCTCCTATCTAAAAAGCCCCCTGGCACACTATAGTGCAAAAAGAAGACCTCGGGCTCAGTCTCCGCAAAAGGTCCGAAGCAAACCTGATGTTCGACCTAGACACCTAAAGCACACCAGTGGACGGGCTCCGGAATAAATAAACTCTTCACCGGCTTTGCAAGGTTATCTCCGAGTTGGAAGTAAATGCCGAGTGCAGAGACTTGGCAAAAACTTCACACGAAGGTCCTACTATGTGAAGGTTAAGCTAGCACTTAAGCTATATAGCTTGGACCCTATTTAGCCGAACACAAAAGCCCAACGCCAAGTACCAAGTGAGACGAGTTCAAATACTTCGTCGGACTTCAAAATGCAAAGCATTGGAAAAAAAATGTACTTCATTGATATTAAAAGGGCCAAGGGCTGAGTACAAGAGAAACCGACCTTAAGGTCGGGTTGAATACAAAAGGCCCGAGTGGCCGACTTTACAAAAAGAAAAACAAAAGCTAGCTCAGTCGACTTGGACGACCTTGGCACCGACCTCAGGAGCAGCTTCAGTTTCGACGCCAGCCTCGGAAACGGCTTCTAATTCCATCCCAGTGGCGACTTCGGGGATAATCTCTGGCCCAACTTCAGTAATGGCCTCTGCAGCACCTCCGTCCTTCACCTCGGCAGCGTCGCCCAGGTTCGGTTCAAGGCCGCTGAGGTCGACTCCAGGGCAGAACTGTTGGGCTTGATCATGACAGTTCTCAAAGCCCTGGATCATAGCGCTGGTAGCCCCCTCCGCCAGCTCGTCGAGGTATTCCTTGGATTGACGAAAATTCTCGACGGCTTCCCGAGCAGACTCCCCCACGAGCCTTTCAAGTCGGTCGGCCTTCAGCCTCATGGCCTTGGCTTCGTCCCGCTGGCTGTTTAGTGCAGCTTCGAGCTCAAAGATACGACCTTCAGCGGATGAACAAGCCCGGGCGTGCTCGACCTCCATATTCTGGATCCGGGCGAGTCCGTCTTTAATCAGAGCTTCGGCCGCCCGTGCTTTCTTCCTGGCCCTTTGATGTTGCTGCTCGGCGGCCGCCGCCCTCTCCTCAACCTCGTGCTGCCGCTGCTCGGCGGCCGCAGCCCTTTGCTCGGCCTCACGCCGTTGTTGCTCGGCAGCCGTCGCTCGTTCTTCGGCCTCTTGCTGCTGCTGAGTGGCAGTCAGTGCTCGAGTCTCGGCCTCCTGTCTCAGAAGCTCGGCGTGCTCCATCCTTGGCCGAAGCGCCCTCAACTCCCCCTGGTAGCTAGACACGCCGGACACAAGCATGTCGATCATATGGAGAACATGGTGCAAGAAACGAAATGTTAAACGAAATTGAACACTCAAATGTGTGAAAAGAAAAAGAGTGATATCACTTACCAAGATGCTGACGGTATAGGCCTCGTCGGCAAACACATCGAACCCCAGCTGGTCCAAAAAAGCCCAGTCGCCCGAAAGCGTGGCGCAACGAACAAGCTCGTGGGCGACGTTGCCGGACTCAAGAGCCATGTCGTCTTCGAACAAACGACACTCCGTCCGGAATCGCCTCCTTCCGAGCTCGGAGGGAGTAGACTCGACCCCAGCTGAGGTCAGGACCCTGGCTGCGGTCGCAGCCTCGACTGGAGTCGGGACACCGGCTGAGCTCAAGACCTCGGGAGGAGTCCTAGCCCCAACAGGAGTCGGGACCTTGGAAGAAGTTGGGACCTCAAGCCCGCTCCTCGGCTCGAGACCCGATTCGCGCGGTTGGGTGGCCTCGTGAACCTCCTGAGTTTGGCCGACAGACACGGCGGCCACTTGTTCACTGGTGCCCCCTATCGTTGATGGGGGCACCTCGACCTCCACCGAGGGGACCTGCTCGGACCCAGCCCGAGCAGGGTCGGCAGCCTCAATCTGAGCGAGCTCACCCCGCTCAATCCTAGAGCTAGAGGCAGCTCTGGCCTTCTTCGGCTTTCTCTCGGACTGAGCTCCATCCGAGGCGACCACCCTCTTCCTATACCTGGCCATCAATATCTCGACACTGAAGATCATCTTTGCGATTTCTGGCAAAAAGACTTTGTTAGAATCCAGCATGGGAAAAAGAAAAGAGAAGTAGCTGCGCTGCCCTTACCATCGGGACGAGCCGAGCTCGGGGCGACATTCAACAAGGCCTCCTCGCTGAGCAGGTCGGAAAGCCATGGAATCCCTTCCAGCCTGAGCAGCCTGTCTAGAACGCCCTGCTTGAACTGTGACAACTGGGGGAGCTTGTTATTCACCGTGGCCCACGAAAAGCTTCAGGTCGGGTTAAACCCCCACGATCACTCGGAGGAAACAAAGAAGAATTTATCCTTCCACCTATGAATGGAGGAAGGAACGCCCTGGAAGAGCTTGCGGCCTCCCCGAAAGGAGAAGTACCACCATCCTTTGTATGCGGGGTTGCCTTTTAATATAAAGCAACTCCGAAAGACGCTCATCAAGGAGGGTAGACCATGTGCAAGGCAAAGAGCGAGGAAGCCGATTATCATTCTCCACGAGTTCGGAGCGAGCTGCGCAGGGACGAGACGGTAAGTCGTCAAGAGCTCGTTCACAAATCCGTGCAGAGGAAACCTCAACCCTGCTTGGAGTGTTTCTATATACACCCCGATCCGACCTCTAGGGGGGTCAGCGGCTCGAGCCCCGAGCTCCGGAAGCTCGAGGATGAACTCAAGAGAAAAAAAAAACCGAGCCTGAATCAAGCCCAGCTCCTCTACACTGATGCTTGAGCTAGTCCCATACGGACCTTGATTCACCTCGATTTCAGCCTCCACATCTGAAGAAGCCTGGGCTCGGGATGAACCTGCGTCGAGCATCAGGGCCCTTGTAGGCGACCTCATTGCTTTGGTCACAAAATCAAAAAAAAAAAAAGACAAGAAGTATTCCGAGCGATCGAAAAGGGATAAAACAGCTACCTAAGAGTTCACCGAAGAAGATGATCGGGAGAAGAAGGATGATCGCCGGAAATCGAGAGCAAGGCTCGTCGCAAAGGTCGCCGGGAGCTCCAAAAACACCCAATGAGAAGCTCGAACACCACAGCAACGGCAGTCAGAGAGAAAAGAAGTAGGGACAAGAGGGATCAAATAAGGACCCTAGGGTCCCTTCCAGGCCTTATATAGCCCACTACAATGGCTCTAATCGGCTAACCTAAGCGATGAAGCGAGCCAAATCCCACCGAGTGGCAGGCCCAGAAGCGACCTCAACAAATCTTCCTGGATCGTGGCACTAAAAGCTGATTATTATGGGGGGCGTTTCGGAGAACGAGATATTAATAACCGGCCCCTCGTGTTCCATCAGGCGAGGCATTTCGAGGGACGAGGCATTAATGATTGGCCCCCTTGCGTTCCATCCAGCAATGCCTTGAAAAAAAGTGTGCACGTGGCACATTAAAGAGCTCCCACGGCCGTTTCTGCTTAGAGTAACGTAGCAACCTAAGCCACACAAATCCCGCTCAGGAAGCCTGGCTCGAAGCCATCAGCCCTGACAACACACCAAGTGTTCCCTGCTCGGTGCGTACATCTTCATAGGCACTTAATCACAACGCAGAACGACCAACAATCCAGCTACTTTCTTAGCCCGAGCCAAAGAGCGACTCGACCTCGGAAGTCAGAGGGCAAATAATGGGGGGCAAAATGGATCGTCCTGCTTAGGGCAAGGGATCGTCCCACCCCGGCTGGGCAGGCCGCAACACCAAACAGGCAGGATCTTGGCCTTGCCCAGAACCAGCCCAATCTCGGACTCCGCCGAAGGCTCAGTTAACCTCGGCCGGATCTCTCGGCCACTACGACTTGCAGTGACCTCCTCTGATGTTTATAATGGCGTCCCAGGCCCGAGCTCGGAATGCCCTGCTGTGTCAGCTGCAAGCCAAAGAGCTCCTTCGACCGCGAGACTATTCGCCGACGCGGCCCGACCGAGTTCGGGGCACCCTTATATTCGCCGACGCGTCCCGACCGAGCTCGGGGCGCCCTTATATTCGCCGACGCACCCCGACCGAGTTCGGGGCGCTCCTTATCTATTCGCCGACGCGCTCCGACTAAGCTCGGGGTGCCCCTTTATCTATTCGCCGATACGCCCCGACTGAGCTCGAGGCGCGCCTATCTATTCGTCGACGCGCCCCGACCGAGCTCGGGGTGCCCCTTATCTATTCGACGACGCGCCCTGGCCGAACTCGGGGCGCCCTACCGAGCAAACTTCAAAATCGGAAAAGCTAGGCCGACCTCAATACCCGCCAAGCCGACCTTGTCAAATACATGATGCGACCTCTCATCGAGCTCGGCCTCGCTCACGACCGCATCCACGTGCGTGCCCATGCCCACCTGCGTGGTTGTACGTTACAATATCACCGCGCCATGCTTTGCTTGCTGGCCGACGATAGCCATGGACAACGCCATGCTACTCCAGCCATACTCCGTTAAGCCTATCAACGCCTTACCGTTCACAAGAACGGCCTACGCCGTGCGCTTCAAGCAAGCATTAGCTGCGCGCCACCTGTCTAAAACCCATCTCCTCCCATAATGAGGACGGGCCATACCTCCGTCACCTGGACACCCCTACCGGAACTATAAATAGCCCCATCAGGTAATATAAAGGGGGACCCTTGGACCAATTAAGATCCACTCTAACTTGAGCGTCGGAGGGTCCTCACCGGAACCACCGGTGAGGCTTTGTACAGGTACGCCGTCGCGCGGGTGGTGGCTCTTCTTTTTCCGCTCCAGCCGGCAGCTCCCTTGACTCACCCGGCGTGGTCACCCTCGGGCCATATTTGAACCACAATATATGTTTTATCAAAAGAAATCTTTTTTTTTTTTTTGTAAAGCTCATGTTTTGTATAAAGACATTACTAAAAAACGTAATAGCCAAGAAGCCTCTTAGTCTGGTATGACAATTGAATAATTTCTAGTAACTTGAGATTAATTCTAACTTTAAAGTATGTAATTTGCTAGTATAACATGATGTTTTCTCTCGGGCTGGTAAATGTTTCGACCTCGTTGGTTGAAAAGGAAATATTGTCCTCATTTTGCTAAGCATATCTTTTACAAGCTGGATTATGATTACATTTTTATGTTTTTTCCCTTCTCTTTTGGTGTTTTTTTTTGCCTCACGTTTCTGATGTGGTAGTGATGGTTGCTTTGATTTGTGTATCTTGCTCAGATTATTGACATGCTTTTGCTAACTATATGTTTTGTGAGCTAGATTAGAATCTTGTTTATGTTTATGTTATTTTCTTGGCATAGTTCTGGCTCATGATTCTGAAGGAATAGTTCTTGTGGTTGTAGTTATGATGATTTCATCATGTATCATTCCCAGGGAATTTTCAGATAGTAGCTTACTAATGCTTCTGTAAACGCAGCTGGCTTATATGTATTGGATCCAAGGCTATAAACTTAGTGAAGCACATCAACTACTGCTGGTAATCCTCAAAATCTTCAGTCAAGATGATGTATTGGGATCTTTTTTGGATCATTTCTAATACAAATGTTGGGGACATGGTGAAATATTACGCCCCCCCCCCCACAACACACACACACTTTGGTTAAAAGATTTTGTGTACATTGCTGAATTAGTGAAAACATTCCATACCTATATCATAAACATGATTTTGTTGTTTTCCTTCTCTGATCATGTCAAAATATATGTGACCTTGAGATGCTTGTGTTAAAAAATCTTGAGCGCTGCAAAATATAATAAGAAATTATGAGCACTCCGAACCAAGGTTCGCCGTACCGGTACCAAACCCCGTACCGGTGCCGCACTAGCATAAGCGTACCGAATGTCGGTACGGTACGGTACGCGGTACGTCAGGCGTACCGACACTGGCGTACCGGTACCGGTATCCATCGGTACGGGTACGGTACGCCCGGTACCGACCTGTACCGATCGGTACAGCATACCATGCTCCGAACATTATATTGGTTTATAATCACCATAGTCTACATTGGTGATTCTCATAAGTCATAACTAAATATTAAGATCTGACATAAAATGAGAGTGATTGAATGTTTTAGAAAATGAGTGTGGTTGTCAGGTTATATTCTGAGGTTTCTTTTTTTTTTTGGTGCAAATATTCTGAGGTTTCTAACAAGGAGTTCTTATTCCAAATGGGAAATAATCAAATCTTAGACTGTTTCCCATCTGAAAACTTAGAGACTTAGGGTTGTATTTGTGCTTTAGTCTATACAGATATATACAACCTGCGTATGGCCTGCGACAGATGAGAATGTTACACAAACACATAAATGAGAAATAGTTTATGTAAAACATGTATGCACAGCCACATCAACAAGCTACAGCATATCTTGTAACATCATTAAAATTTCAGTGGCTCAACAATAGTGTCTAAGATATTAGAAACAAGAGTCATATGCCTTCACGATGAGATTTACTTTTTTCCTTGGTAGATGGTATGCAGGAAAAGGTGAAATAATATAACGGAACGAACAGATGAAGCAACCTTAATCACTATATGTCTTGTCCACTTACAAGAAGCCTTATTGTCAGTGATCTGGATTGCACTCTGATTATCACAATATAGTGGAGTAGGGGAAGAAAAGCTGGCTGACACACATCAGAGAGGAGCTAACAAAAGCTGAACTTTATTCTACATCAAAAGCAGAGCAAGGCATGTCATCTTGCTTATAGCTTTTTCGAGAGATGAATTATCCTTAATGGAGATACAGAAACCAGAATGAGTTAATCATTATCGGTATATCATAAGCTTATTCAATGTAAATATAAGCTTCAGGCTCTAGAACTAGGAGCCGTGGTGGAGGTGAAGAGTAGCATGCTAGGGTTTTCATGAAGGTATCAAAATTGCACGAGACAAATGCAAGAAACAAAATGAGTGGTATTGGTGAACCAGTTGTTATGTGGACACCTTGTGCAAGTTATACTGAGAAATTACTAGGCAAACTAGTTATCACCAAGCTGTCAATAACAAGTGGGATGATCAAACACCTTACCATTTTTAAAGGAAAGCTTCTGATGAATCTTTGTCATGGTATTAATTGTGTCAGAACCATAGAGGTGGGAATGACTGCGTATATCAAAAATATACTGCCACAACTGGTTCGCAAGATAAGATAACTCAAGATCGAAGAAGTAGAGAAAAGGTTAAGTTTCTTTATATCAAATTAACCTTGCAATGCTGCTTCTTTTCAGAAATGTGGCAGTATCATCTCCAGTACGTGTCCTTGGCTTCGAGGAAAAGAATATGTATGCTACATCAGGATTGTCTCACAAAGAGCATGCATACTAGGTCTAAGTGAGTCTTTTCTAAAGAACAATGGATGAAAGGTGTTCGAACCAAGCATAAGAAGCCTGTTTGAGCTCATAGAGTGCAGTGGGAATGACAAACAATGGCAATACAGATCTGATGTCATTCATGCGAGAATCTGGACTGATTATTATCACACTTGTTAAGCCTTGAAGATCTTTTTGTGATCTCTCTAGTTCAACTGATTCCACTTATCAGAAATGCAAGTCTTGATATAGAATTGGATCAGACGGTGGTTTCTCTATTATCGTACTTCATGAATTCTAAGCAAGTAGTGATTTATGTAGAGTTGTGGACATAAAACTTATATAGCTGAAGGATATCTAGTCCAAAATTATGAGCCTCCTTTTAGTAGATGTCGTGGAGAATGACCTCACTTTTGATGCCATGGTTAAAAGGAAATATTAAGTAGTAGATTCAACGTTGCTCGGAACCGGTACCGGGCACTGTACTGGTTGTCCGGCAGGACGAGTCGGTACGGGCCCATACCATGCTGTGCTGGGCCCGTACCGACACAATAGAAGAGATGGGGGAGAGAAAGAACAAGAGAGGAAAAGAGAGAGAGAGAGCGGGGGAGGGAGGGAGAGAGAAAGAGAGAGGTTGGCCAGCAGAAGCCGGAGAGCCTCCGCACAGAGGAGGCGGAGGCCGGGGAGACACAAAAAATGCAAAAATAAAAAGGGCCCCCTCTGGGCCCCTGTTTCGAAAGAAACAGGGGACCGGAGGTGGAGTCCCGCCTCACGTCTCTCCAAGCCTCCACCTCCGCGTGGAGTTTCCCCGACTTGCCGGCCTCTCTTCCTTCCTCTACCTCTCGCTCTCTCTCTCTTCTTTTTTCTTCTCCTTCGCCCCCTTTGGCAACAGCGTCTCGGTTTCAATGCTAGAACCGTTTCGGTCCGCTGCCGATACGGCCCGGGATGCCCCGAAACGGGCAGTTCATGATGGTTTTGCAGACCTTGAGTAGATTGGTTGTGGGCTTTATGTTGAAACATAAAAGCATGTGACATGCTTGAATGGAGCCATGAGGTGCAAATTTTTTGGAACAATTTAAGATTGGGACGTGTGAAAAGAGGACCATTGTATCTTTTTTGAGACCACAAACGAGAAGCAATGCTTTCATAATCAAGGTTTTCAATATCGACTTGTACTGCCTGGTATAGTCTTACCATACCAACCTAGTAACGTATTAGGAGTGTATAGAGGTTCAATATATTGCTATACTGACACATGGTATAGTTGTTGTACCAACTCTAGCAACATAACATGTGTTAATGTAGAGGCATAACATACCAAGCATACTTGTTTGGTACTGAGACTGTAATCCTTATGAATAATATTATATTTCAACTTTCAGGACATTCACAAATCAGAAAATCATCAAAAAGCTATTTTTATTTTTAAGGCATTCTTTTTCAACCTCTAGATTGAAAGAAATCATGGTACCTCACAATGATTTTAGAATGAAAGAGGACTTAGACAAGATTTTGATTATCGATGAATAAGGTTCACCGTACCAGTGTCAGAGGGGGTATTGGCTGGCAATTGACCCGGTAGGGTATAGGTCCATGTTGTGGTGTTTTGAGGCGTACCGACACAGGACAAGCCAGACTTGGAGGGGGAGAGGGAGGAGAGAGAGGAAAAGAGAGAGGGAGAGGGATGAAGGGAGGGAGAGAGAGGGGGCTGCCCCTGTCTTGTTTCGAAACAGGGGATGCCCTTTTTTTTGTAAAGTTTGAATTGAAATTGGCAAATGCTTTGCCAACTTTCTTTTGAGTGAGGTTGGCAAACCATTTGTTAATTTCAATTCGAGATTTACGGAGAAAAATCTAGGCATCCCATTTCAAAACAAGGGCAACCCCCTATTTCAGCAAGGGGAGAGAGAGGAGGGAGAGGGTGGAGGGAGAGATGGAGAAGGAGAGGGAGAGCGAGACTCAACTTGAGAGTTGAATGAAGCTTCGAAGAGATGAAGGAGGTGATGAGAGAGGGAGAGAGGGATTCGAGGTTGGAACTGGTAGAGAGGGAGAGAGGAGCATTGAACAAGCATTGAAATCATCGGGAGGGGAGAGATGAGTCCATAGTAGCTCGAATTCCATGCTAGGATTTATGTCTCGAACCGATGGGATGAATCGTGCTGGTAAACGGCCGGTCCAGTTCAGTATGCTTCAAATCGGCCCGTTCGACATGGTTCTTCAGATTTTGTTGCTGAATTTTATGTTTGCTCCTCTTCATCTCAGTTCCCCTAACTTCTATCACCCTCCATGTTAAGCTAGGCCTAGGTTTTGAATTTGAGCAATGACTTACTGGAAATACTGGAGCAAATATCATTACTCGACACCTTAGAGTGACTGATTGTGACTAGAAACCCAAATGATATAAATTTATGTGTTTAGGTACGTAGCACACTGAACTTTGGAGGCATGTTCAATTGAGAAAACTTTTGCATGAACATCGCGATCTCCGGGTGTGTGATTTTATTTTTTTTGTTGCTTACTCTCCTTATGCAGTGCCTTTATTTTGCATCCTGTAATGGTTTTGATTTGTGTTTACATGGTAAGACTGATTTAAATTTGCATGATACTAGGCTCGACATATATATCATGAGATCTTGATTAGAGAATTAATACTAGATAATTATATTAAACTGTTTCATATGATTAATTCACATGGAACTGTACATGGTTTTTCAATTAGATATGCCTTTTAACATGAATAATTGAATCAAACTGTATCGAGCTGTAAATTTTTTGTTCATTTTGACTTGTTCTTCTATGATCCTTAATTTGATTGTAGAGTAAGCGACCTTGCTTCCCGAAACTGGATGCCATTAAGAATGCAACTATTGATATTGTAAGTCAAATAATCTGTATCTCAAGATATTACAAGTTCTATATGTTATTGTCTATCGATCTACAACCTGTAATGTATTGTATATTTTTTCAAATATTAGTATTTAATAGGCAATATATCTACATTTATTCTTACCCTATATTATGTTAATTTTGTGTTTATAGTGTTCTTGCTCTCGGTTACAGTATTGATTGCTGGAGCTCAGCATCATTTATGACACATTTGGTGTAATGATATCTAACTTTTCCTCTTAACCTGAGACTTGCTCTTTTGTTTCAATTGAGCATTGACCAATAAATCTTCTAGTAACTGTAATACAATAATGAATGCTGCTAAACCAAACAAGTAGCTCAACATAGATAACTCTTATCAAAAACCAAAACTCTAGAGATTTGGGAATATCTTTCTTTGAGGAGCTTAACATAAAACCTCATAAGTTATGTTTCGTGAATTCTTCATTTTGCCATCATTTTGTCAGGCATGTACCATCATTTTGACAAGGATTCTCCATGAGTTGAAAGTAATAAGAAAACTAATATGCAAAGTTTTTTTTTTAATAAAATTTGAGTTTTAAAATTTGCATTCTTTGACCAAAACTTAAATGATGAGGTTGACATTGCTTTCTTTTTCTTTTGTATCTCCATAAAACATTGAAGACACACCCAATATTATTAGGATGAGGGATTGAGTCTGAAGTTATGTAGGTGGTTAGATTGGATTGCGTCGCTGACCATAGTTTTTTATTTTGATCTTCAAAATTTAGAAATATAAAAAAACTGTGAAAATTGAAAATGTGTCAATTATAAAGTAGATGAACAAAGAGTCAAATGCCATAATATAAGATATCTTGTTTCAACAATCATGCATCCACATATAACATGTCTAATGAGACAAGCATCATATTTAATTATTCTGGATATTTATATGCAATCTAATAATAAATGAAACTTTTATGTAGAATGTTTTTACGAAAATAATCAGATTTTAACAAATGGTTGTAGAAATATGAAAAATTCTGCCTCTTGATCTTAATTCCTTGAACTCCAAATCTTTTTCACTAATTTTACGTCTCTGGGTTCGAGATACATAAGTAATTCTAAAATCCATACAATGGACTTCCACATGATTTAATATCTAAATAACATGATCCATTGGATCTTATGATCAAAAGGGACTATATAATGCATAATATAGATTTAGATATCATGGTTTTAACGAATCCTGATCCAAGAATGAGATTAGGATCATAAGATCCAGATCCTGGATCATGAGATTTTAACAACAGTGTTCAGAGTTCAGACTTCAGACAAATGCATGTATGTATATGTATGTGTATTATAATTATAGAGACCATAGTTATTTGGAGAACAGGAGTTTAGGAAAGCTTCAAAGCAAGGTCTGCCGTACCGGTACCGGTCGGCATACCGGTAGCCGGCCGGACCGGTATGGTACCGGTGGCCGGTACGCGGTGGTTTCAAAAAAATTATACCGGTGCGAACCGGCCGGTTCGCACCGGTACGAGGCCGGTATCAAGCGGTATCGGCCGGTACCGACCGGTACGGGCTCCGTACCGGCCGGTTCGGCTAAAAAACCGGAAAATACCGGCTTTCTTGTGGTTCCGGTACCGGTCTAGGACTGGACCGGTACGGGCCGGTACGGCATTCCATGCTTCAAAGTCATCCATCCACTTATACATGGATAATCCAATTATATGGTGATGCAGTCGCCATAGTGGCAAATAATAATACAAGAATACAAAAGATTATTGTCTATGTCAGATGTAAAGTACAACATGTATCTAGAGTTAACACTAACAACTGTCAACCTAGAGGTCTTGATAATGTATAGTTATATTCTGGACAAAGAAACATAGTTTTTGGCTACTATGTGGAATTCTAGCATGTAAGATCACCTTAGATAATCAGGTTTGCTTCCAGTTAATCACGCGTATTGCAGAGCAGTAATTTAATAAACGATCTAAAGTAACTCTTTGGATGCAGAATCTTTAGCAAATAGTGATTTACTATTAATAGTGCATTTACTTGGCTTTTTTACTTCAGCGCTGGATACGAAAATGCAATTTCTTTTCTTAAAAGTTGCCATCCTCTCTCTTTGTCCAGTATCTTTCTAAGCTTATGTTAATTTCGGAGGTCTGCTTATTGGTTAGAGTTTAAGGTGCAGTACCTGCCACTAGCCTTATATGTTTCATGGTAAAGTTTCTCTCTCGCCTAAATTTGCCTAAATCTGAAATGCACAATTTATATTTAAACCTTAACAGCAGAAAGAAGATCAAAGTTCCCCATAAAATTTATAATGGGGCATGTAAATATATTTGCACTGAATGGAATATTATAAGTGCTACATACATAATGTTGTTATTATGAGAAGCTCATTTACTTTGTTACCATTATAGGAATTATTTAAAATACTCCATGTACTTTACAATATTTTGCACTCATAAAACAGCACCAAGGGCCCATCTATAACAAGAATGTACTTTATGTGGCTGGTACGGAGGAGAGTAGACAACAGCATGGATTTATGCTTATATGCTCTCGCCATTTTGATGATCTTGATGTTATATGGGATGAACAACCTCTGGGGTAATGGTTAATCTGTTGAAGAAATTATGTTTTCATGATCTGAGACAATGGTGTGCAAGGTTCGCAGGACCGATTGTACCGGCGTACCGGTGAGCACCGGCACCGGTACGGTTCCGGTTCGGTACCGGCTTGGAACCGGTACCGAACCGGAGCCACGCGCGCGCGGAAATTAAAAAAAAAAAAACAAAACGCGTCCGCACGCGTCTGGGACGCGCGCGGACACTTCAAATGCCACAGAGTGGCATTTAATGCCACTCTGTGGCATTTAATGCCCCCACGCGGGCTGCCAGCCCGCGTGGGCACGGTGCCCCGCGTGGGGAACCGCGCTCGGGCGCGTTTCCCTACGGGGAATCGCACGCAGGCGCGCGTTCTCCGCTCGCGCGTCCGCGCGCGTTTCCCAATTAAAAAAAAAAAACAAATGCCACAGAGTGGCTTTAAATGCCACTCTGTGGCATTAAGAGGCCCACGCGGGCTCCAGCCGTGTGGGCGCTCTTCCCCGCGCGTGGGGCGCGCTGCCCCGCGCACCCCCGCGCGGGGAAAGTGTGGCTTGGAACCGGGCCGGTTCGCACCGGTACCGGCTTGTACCGGGCCGGTTCACACCGGTACCGGCTTGTACCGGAGCGAACCGGACCGGTTCGCACCGGTCCAGGTACAGAACCAATCGATTCCGACCCAGTTTGGGTCGGAACCATTTTATACCCCTGTACCGGACCGGTGCCAGTCGGCACCGGTCCGGTACGGGCTGAACCGACCGGTACCGGTCGGTTCAGCAGACCATAATGGTGTGAAGTTATTGGAATTAATCATGTATGTTTTTGTTTGTTCTTTGAAACCTTAATATGCTCAACCTTCCATTCAAATGATTTGGTCTTCATGTTGCTGGTATGACTCCTAGTAATTTTGTTGTAAACCATGTCCATGGTTGCCCTGGGATGCATTCATGATCTGATAAAATGGCATATTTGTCAATTAATGAAGATGGTAGACAATAAGAAGGATGGTGATGAGACTGTTTCTCTTGTACCAATTGATCTTAGTCAGACGAGCTCAATCTCCTCGGCGTAGAAGGGAGAAGACTAAAGTGGTGGAAGAAGAAGAAGGGTGACTGGTGACTATAATCTACCACTACAGCCAAATGGACTTCAATGAAAAGTCTAATACATCATACCATCAACCTTGGCCATAAATTCTAATCGTCCTAACCAAGGCTTCATATCTTGACCGCACCATACAATAAAGACCTGTGTCGCATGTTGTATTGATTTGTAAGAGATCGGGGTATCATCCGGTTCGGTGAACCATGAGAAGACACAAGGAGCATACTGTAACAGTACATGAACTACGGGGTCATACCACAAGATCTGAAACCTTGTTCATAAATCTGGTATACTCTTCATATTTCCTTGTTGTTTTTATTCTTGTTACCTCGCTATGGCTAATCTTTTAATTCATATTTTGGTTTTTGATTTCTTCACAACATAGCCTGATTTCTCCATCATTGAATCCCTTGTGCTTCAATCGTCATTTTGATTATACCTCATAATTCATGTGCCTGCTTCTTTGCCCACTAATGTTCTGACTATCAGAATATTTACCCTGACAGCCCTTGTGTCAGCATCCTGACATTGTCATATCTTCGAGACTAGTTACTTTCCCAACTTGCAAGTAGTTTCTTTCATCATGGCCTTATTCCAGCTTGTCTTTTTGTTGCAAGATAGCAGTCATGGGATCCACTTGTTTCCATTGTCATGTTCGACAATTGTTAGAAGTGAAAAATCATACTTCTATGCCACTTTACCACTACTTGAATTTACTAGCAATCTAGCATAATCTATTGCAGAATGGCTCTATCTATGTCAATCATAAAACTGAACCCAGAATAGTTTTGGTAAATGATGTTGAATATTATGCTGATTATTTGGCTGATGGTTTTATAAAGATAGGTCTTTCTTTGATAGTGCTTCCGCCTTTAGGTCAGCTCTTTGGCTCCTTGCTATAAAGAGTGAAGTTACCTTTGGGCGAGGGGAAGGAGAAAGTCAGTAAGAATAGGACCGGAAACTGGGAATTTCCTAGATATTAAGTGCCAACAAAGAACCTTGGCCCTCTCGCTTAAGGGTTTGGTACTTCAGTAGGGCTTGCCCGTCCAGCAACATTTTTGACAATTGCATAGTTGGCACTGTTAACAAAGAGTTAGTGGATTTTGAATTGATTTGCAACTTCAAGCTTAACGTGTTATGACATCCAGGTGATCTCTTTTACTTCCACAATGCATTTAGAGTTGTTAGTCTTTTTTCCCAATAAAGGCTGACCATGTGCAATATTTTAGTTTAACTCCTTTTTTTTTCCTTAACTTCATACACTTGTTGTCTGAGGAAAAGAAATTATCTTGTTTGCATATCCAACAGGTGCTCTCTTATCCCTTGATGCTGAAAACAGAGAACAGGCCAGGTTCTGGTTCAGCATGAGGAGATAAGGATAGAAGTTATGAAATTGTTATCACACTTATCCATCTTATCGAGCCAACAGCATATAGCAGCAGTCCATCAAATATTTGAGGCCTCTTCTCTTCTTATAGGCTCTGTATGGCCTGGTGCGTTAGGGAGTGGAGAGAGGTCGCAATATTCCGATTCTCCATGTTGCCGAACATATCAAACTTATAGAATGAAGCTATGCCCCTTCTACGAATGAATGGTACGGAAATGGGCTTTTCCGTCATCGTCCTCTTTAGAGTTGCGTGCAACTACTGATGCCGATTGGGCCGGAGATCCTTCAGATAGGTGATGTTGTAGTTGTTAAATTTCTTACTTCAATCATATCACTACTTCCATGAAAAGCACATATTTTGAAGGGCCAAGTTGACAGAATGTAATCTACCTTTTGAGTGCGTAGCTGCAGCTGGAAACTTCCATTTTGGGAGGCACACCTGCAATATATTTTCTTTTGAAACTCATCCCAATGCCCCCTTCCTGAGCATTTCCTTATTCTTATCATTATTTTATCAGATTTGCGTCCTGTATCCGCACCCAAATCTGCTTTGGCACTTGTACCTGCTTCTGGTAACTGAGTCCAACTGAGTGCATGAAAGTGTGCCTGCTTCAAGGATCCCATTTAATTTTCAGTTGTATCTCGTCTCTCGTGTGAAGGTTACACCTGATTCCCTATGAGAGCCAACCCAATATATTGGACATTAAAATCATGTAGAGCAGAATCTTCTTAGCGATTTGTAGGTACTGTTGATCAACTTCTACATGGAAATTACTGTGTGTTTGAGAATAAAGTTGTATTTGTTTTAGAGTTGATTTATTTCTTCTAGACTATTGATTATTCCAGATTGTAGCTGATTAGTACCTCAACTATTCATTATCCTGTTGGACCTCTGTTTAGATAATTTACCTTGACTTTTGCTAAGTTGTTATCCTTTGCTATATATCTGAACGATGTAAAATCATGTATGATTCTCTTTATATGTATCTAGCTTAAATCTTTTAATGTTCGTACTGTTGATCTAACAAAGAACTAATCCTTACATTAGCATCCATCGTATCAAATGTACCAGTAATTCTTGTTTAGTTTATGAGTTTTTATTTAACAAGCTATTATGCTGTTGTTTATTTGCCCTAGTTGAACTGGGTTAGTATGCTGAACTGTAAGGGAATATATGCTCAACTATAGTATCATTCTCTGTGGCATACTGAGAAACTACATATCAAACTCGCCTTATCCTTGGTTATACCTACATGCTCTGAGTTATGCTTGATGAATCTTTTTTTTAACAAGTAATCACATAAGACCATCTTATGAATTTAAGCAATATTACTCATTTCTATTAACCTATATTTGTTTACAGCTCACAGGTCTATCCAAGCACCGTGTCACTCTAATGTGGGAAGGTGATAACTGCTCCTCGGTAGAAATATCTGGACTTGATATCGGATGGGGGCAGGTATCTTTGAAAATATAGAAATTAATTACAATAAGTTTTCCAATTAAAAAATGGATTATGTTGATGGTAAGCACCTTTTTTTCATTATAGGACGTTAGTTATCTGACATATGACAGTTTAAAGCCACTAGCAGTGAATATGTCCTTCTATATGGTCAATGACAAATTGTGCAAGGATAAGTAGATATGACATATAGAAACTTCAGAACTACAACAGAGATTAGCTAGAAATCTTTTGACTACAGTTAGAGACATGGAGCAGGAAGGGAACATGAATCCTCAGATGGAATCATAAATTAAATGTTACCCATAATTCACGGTGAAACAAGAAATGGAGGGTGACCGAGTGACAAAAGGAACAAATGTGCTTTAAGAACAAGTTCAGCATCATAATTAGTGATTGCTGTTTCTAAAATTTTTATGTTTCTCATGGCTCACCATTGAATGGTAGTTACATAATTAAGTGCATTACTATATTCAGTGGTTCCTTAATCTTGCTGCAAATCTCTCATACAATATAAGGGTTGATTACAGAGTCCATTATGTATAGTACTGTCATCCTGGTCCCATAGCATATAGATAATAGACTTTGATCTGTGCCATCGCAATTCAGCAAAGACTGTGACAGCTTTGCAGTTGAACAAATCCCAAATCTGTGTTTCTTAGTCAAGATTGTTGGGTTTCAAGTACTTTATCCCATAGAATTCTATTTACATAGGTTTGACTTTGAATCTGGCTCTAGATTCTCCATCTCGTGGTATAAATGTGCTCAACGTGATTAGGGGAATTTTGATACTTCCTTTTCAATCACATATGATGGCCTATGCAACAGTGAATGAATCTTTTCAGGAAGGCATTTACATATGTTCTTCCCAGATTTCATATCTTTTCTTCTGGAATGAAGCCAAATCTAAGGTACTTTCTGAGAAAAATGGTTTTCCTACAAATTTTCCTAGAAAAATTAATCAATGAATTGTACAAAGGAAAATTCGTCCATTTTGTTTGTTGTCCAGCTCCGTACTCGTACCCTCATCTGAATTTATCTAGAGGGATACAAATTTTAGCATAGTAATATGAACAAATATGGATGTGGCCAATGCAAGGTATGGTAAACCGGCCGGAACCGGTCGGTTCCGCCTGTACCGAACCGGTGCCGACATGCACCAGTACGGTACAGCATATAAAAACGGTTCCGACCCAGCATATAAAAATGGTTCCGACCTAACCGGTTGGTTCCGTACTTGTACCTGTGCGAACTGGGCCGGTTCGCACTGGCCCAAACGCTTTTTTCCCATGCGCCCATGCGTGGGGAAGAGTGCCCACGCTGGAGCCCGCGTGGGCCACTTAATGCCACTGGCATTTAGCACGTCCGCGGCGTAGATTTTTTTTTTTGGGAATCGCGCGCGACGCGCGAGCGGAGAATCTCGCGTGCGATTTTCTGCGCCGGAACCGCGCCTGCGGCCGCTTCCCTTGCAGGAAATCGTGCCCGCGCTGGAACCGCACATGCAACCGATTTTCTAGCAGGCGGCACGCCTGCGCGGACTGCCAGCCTGTGTGGGCCATTTAATGCCACAATGTGGCATTAAATGCCACTCTATGGCACTTAACGCGTCCACGTGCGTCCGTGGACGCGTTGTTTTTTTGTTTTTTTTTTGACGTTCGCGTGTGCCGCGGACGCCCGCGTCTCCGGTTCGGTGGAATCGGTACCGGTGCTCACCGGTGCGTCGGTACGGTCGGTCCGGCGAACGTTGGGCCAATGTCCAATATATGCATATTCCTATCCACCAAATAAATACAGATAAAGATTTGGATATACTAGTATTTGATCCATGTCTGATCATTTAGAAAATCCGAAACTATTGCAAACATAATATTGAAATTGTTTTAAATTTTAATCTTATGTCATATTTGGTAACTTAATAAATATATTTACATTTTTGCTAGTTAATCTTTAATTATAGTTTGCCAGGTTTTTTTCACTAGATATTGTATGTGCGGCTGTATGTGCTATTGTCCTATGGACCAAAAGTGTTGGGTTAGAAAAATTTGAAATCAATGTATTGCATATATGTAGAATTTGGCGGAGATGCTATGCAACTTAGGCATACCTAAGATGAGTTTGAAGGAGACAATAAGTGGTATTTGCATGTCCCTTGTTAGTTGTCATAATTGTCAGATGTTTGTTCTGACTTCTAACTGTACTACTTAGTGTCCTAGGATAATTTGTTTAGTTATCTTGCGAAGCTTAGGGATAGGGAGTTTTAGGAAAGCAAGCATGACTTGTCATCCTGAGCGTATTTCTTCAACATGCTGATCAGCAAGATTCACTGATAGAGGGACCTATTATCCATGCTTCAGTTCTTTAGAACCTGTGGCATTTAAATGGAGGCTGTAGATGATCCAAAATTTTTGGATATATTCAACACAATTACAGACAGCATCTATTGATGACCTGTCATTATATGATTTTAGTAAGATTAAGGATTATATAGATGGCTATGATGAGATTAAGGGTTTTACTAAAAATCATGAGATTGAGGGAATGTTATGTATTCTTTTTTAGCGTTCTCACGACTCTGGTGTTATCCTTTCTTTGAGAAGGCATAAAAGATCCGGGGGACTTAAATGATCAGATATTGGAACAAAGTCTATCTGCATGAACAAAAGTACTTATCTTCTAGGAAGAGGTTCTAACTAATTCTCTCCTACTTCGTTACGCTCCACAATCCACATCACATGCCTTACTGAAAGAGTGCGATAGGATGATGGATTACATGGAGAGGCTTATGAGGGATGCTTGTGTTAAGGACAAGTCCTTACCATCTTAAGTTTTACGAATTTCCACAAAGCATGATACTAGCAACCATGGATTATGGTATCAGCAGGTCTAGTCAATACCACTGGGTTTGTATCTTTTCGACCAAAAACCAACACTCTAGCAGATGCAGGACATTGATCCCTTTATGGGCCAAGATTGAAACCGGTTGGGACCGTCCGATACCAAGGCATGACCTGACAGAGTCGCTTGATTTTCAATGAAAAAAAAGAGAGCAATCGAGGAGGGAGTGTTAAACCTCACATATATTGTTGACGCCTTCTCTATCGACTTAAGTTTACTCAACATGATACAAAAGCTCAGTTTTGCTAGAGAACTTGAGTTTGATTTCCTCCAATTTGGTTATTATTTAATTATCTCCAGTTATCTGTTATCCTAATTCCAGTCTGTCATAACTTGATTATCCCTTTACCGGTATAGTCTAGGGCGCATATATGTTGTTGACCCTTCCTCTATAGCATCTAGTATTTCACCACTTCCCTTTTTTCCACCACTAATTTAGCAAAAAATAAATAATATATATAGATAGGGAAAATCTTGCCAAAATATATCAATATTCGCCGAACGTTTATTTAAGATAAAAAGTTGAGTTGAAAACAATAAAAAAAATGCCCCAATATAGTACCTAGAAGCAAGACTATCCCTAAAGTCGAGACAGTATCGTACGATACTGCTCTTGTTAAATGCCAGGACAAGGCTCACTACCATTATTTTAAGCCTTGCTAGCAACTATTCTACATGAAGAGGCTCCGAGGGTGTTGATCTATGCAGGCACCAAGCTTCTGTTTGGTCCTCATTTCTTCTGTTTCTTTTTGCAATCTGTTGCTTTTGTTCGAGTATCAAATACACAAAGTTTTCAACTTCAAAGTGGTGATGGACATGAAAACTCATCTGAGTTCCAAACTTGGGACATTCCAGTGGGTGTGTTTGTCTCCATTTAAGTGTAAAAAGTGAGTGAAACCATGTAAGGAGGAAGCCAATACATGCGAAGAACAATTTTTAGGTATTAATTTGTCAAGTTATTATTCATGATAATTATCACCTAATACTATATAAATGGCGCATTTATAAGAGGGGATGAATGGGAGGGCACTAAAGTAGTACCCACATGGAACTTGACTTCATAGGCCCAGGCCGAAGTCAAGTTTGC
Source organism: Phoenix dactylifera (assembly GCF_051530095.1). Lineage (NCBI taxonomy): Eukaryota > Viridiplantae > Streptophyta > Magnoliopsida > Arecales > Arecaceae > Phoenix > Phoenix dactylifera. The sequence continues at coordinate 33,487,183 of NC_143192.1, read as the reverse complement.
TTTTCTGCTGAAGCTGGAATTCAAGTTCTCCACGTTGGGCTGCATTCGTGGAAACACGCATCTAAAAACGAACCAATAACAATAGAAATGCAACTTGGGCTGTTCACTTACATGGAAATAAACATGCCCAATCGGGTGAGTATGACTACTTGGATGATTCTCAGTTCACAAAAAAAGTCATTTTTTTTCTATGATCAACATATTTGTTTGTCACATAGAACTGTTATCAGCAGTGCCTGAAAGTTATGTGCATCGGACATGGAAATTTCTATATTCACCTTGGATTAGAGAAAACCTTGAAAATATACATCGAACTATCTAAGCGACATGATGATGGAGGAAACAACATTTAAAAGTGTTTCAAAGTGATGGAATGCCCTGACAGGTGCTATCATTATTTAAAATTTCGTCAGGATGTCCTGCGCTCATAGTTTTCTTTTTCCCATCTAATTTAATTGATGTTGACCTTGTCATTACCATGATTTTTAATAATAAATGCTTAGATTCTTTTTTCAGCTTGTTATTCAAAAGTTCAACTCTTTGCTTAAGGTGTTTATGTTGAACTTTTAATATTTTTGCAGAGACTCCCTCTGAAATTTGATGAAGACCAAAGATTATGGATTGTTGAGAGAGACTTACCTGTGAGTATAGTGATCTGTTACTTACATTTAAGAAGATGCCATTATGTTCAATTTAACTTTTCCATGTCCATGAAATTTCCTACTTTCATAAACGTTTAGTGAAATGTTATTAAAGTACATTTGGAAAGATATGCTCGCACTATTTGACCCGTGACCCATGTTGTGTGTGTACATATAGAGAGATTGAGAGATTGTGTGTGTGTGTGTGTGTGTGTGAGAGAGAGAGAGAGAGAGTTGAGCTAGAAGCATACATTAAAATTTGATCCCAAATCATAGCAGTGGAAATTGAGAATCCACATCGTCAATCATGATCTACAATGTTTAAAATGCCTAAAAACTAAAAATGAAAACTGGCAGTTTCTTAATGCAATAAGTGGACCCAAATGGACCGTGACGATAAACATGTGTTATTGTATGGTGTAGCACACCAATGGAACTGAGGATCGCTCTATCCAAAATTGATTTACCACTTAAAATTCATAGGCACCAAAATTTAACAAGTTATAATAAAATGAAGTTGTCCTTTTAACATATGAAAAGTAAGAAACATATGCGACCTTTTTTCATTTTGATATTAGCCAATTTAGGTGTGGCTATGGATGCAAAAACTGCTGGAATGGGATTTCACCATCAGTACCGTACCATTCTGATGCCCAACCGGCATCGGCACATGAATAGTTGTCTGATGCCAAAACCATCTGTGCTGGCATGTACTGGCCATAGTAGTGTGTACCAACGACATCGTACTAGTTGGTACCAATAATTTTTCATTGGTATGTACCAGCCATATTAGTGTGTACCAACGATATCATATTGGTTGGTACCAACAAATTTTCATTCTTTTTGATGTTTTCAGTTTCAGTATGTACTTGTCCATATAGGTACCGTACCAATACTTTACTGTTCTGATATGTATGAGGTTTGGTACAGTATTTAAAACCTTGTATATAGCTAATCATGGTGTAAAGATTCACTTATGTGTTTTTTTTACAATTGAGCTAGGTTAAAGAAAAAAATACATGGTGGGTCATATAAATAGAGATATTTCTAAGTTCAAACTCCTTATCATGATTTATACACCTTGAAATGCATATGGACCAAAATTCAGGTTGGAAAAGTAGAACCATTATGCGGTTGTATAGAAGCACACCACAGACTAGAGAGGGAACAATCATTATCAATGGCAATAAGCTATCTAGAAATGATGACGTATGAACTTTGGATTAGTACAAGGGTAATGGTTTCATTATGCAACATCTATGGGGAAGTTAGAGCATCATAAGTCTCGCCAAAAAAGGGTCAAGCATCAAATTGAGGGATAATTTGATTAATTTACAGGGCTACTAAAGGCCACTATAGGTTAATGATGATTCTGCTTAGGATTGATGATATTATGAGATTCACATCTATTCTTGTTGTGAAAATTGAGGTGTAGTTCAATAGAAATGAAGAAAGGACGTAATTAAGGTCGCTATTAGCTAATCTGGGAGCATAAGGTGGGAAGTGTGGATCGTGTTTTGTGTTGGTTGTGGCCCTTCTTGAAGCTCCCAAAATCAAGAAAAGAGACCATAAGCCTAAAAACAATTGAAAAATAAATAAGCATGAAAAATTAGAATATTGAAAGGTCTGATTAAGTCAATCAATAGGAAAAATTAGTGGCATTCAATTGCGAATTATTCAAGTTTATAATAGGAAACATTGTGCATCAGCTTTGGATACTATCCATTAATAGTAAATTAAGCCCAAAGAAGAAAGGAAATGGAACCAAGGGTGTAAAACCAATATAAAGATGGAAATGGCAAGGAAATGACTTGGAGGATCTAAAAGCAACAGATGGAGAGTTTGAAGGCCAAAAGAGGTCATTGGTGAAGATCAATTGGGATCAGGTAAGGCTCAAGCTGAAAATTTGGTAAGCAACTTTTGGAGTGTGTCAGGCATGAGTCCAAGATCTAACATGACATTGAGGAGGTAGTGTATTGATCAGTCTTTCATGTTATGAGGGATCGCCTATGAAGAGTATGCTCTTATGAGACCCAGACCTAATGCCGATAGAAAGAAGAATTGTTAGAAGGTGTTTAAAAAAGATGTAATAACTTAGTCAACCCAAAATGTGCTATCACCGTCTGAATTCTTGTTACCATATAATGCAGTATTCTGTACTTGCTGCTTATAAAAATGAGCCATAAGAGTAATAGTATGGTCTTTGTCTAGAAGGTGTGGGAATTCTTTTGTTGTATAAAATTAATCCACATGTTGCTTATGCGACACAAGTTGCTTGCTAGAACATATTATCCTTGTGTACTTTAAACTGCAAGATATGACCGTATTCGTAGATATGTAACTTTGTAATTGTACCTTAACCAACATTCTGTTGTTAAGTTGCTTCCATAAAGCAAAATTTTGTGTGTGTTAGTTTAATATCTAGTTTATCTCCATATTTTATATATATGTGCACTGAAATGTACTCTATATATAAAAGGATAGTCTTATGTAATTTCAGTTAAACCTTTGATTTGGTAACTATGAAATGTTACATTTATTTGCATTCTTAATTGTAGGAAGGACGCTATGAATACAAGTACATAATAGATGGTGATTGGACATGCAATAAGTATGAGTTGGTAACCAGACCAAATGATGATGGCCATGTGAACAATTATGTCCAGGTAAGATTCCACCATGAAGCATTTATAATAAACTCTAAAGCATTTATAATAAACTCTAAAGCATTTATAATAAACTCTAACTCTTTGAATAGTGTAATACAAGTGTTTCTTTTGGCTTGTAGGTCTTGAGAAATGACTCTAGTGTGGAAACTAGAGAGCTACGAAAGCGTTTAACTGGTGAAGATGCAGATCTCACAATGGAGGAACGGCAAATGATCAGAGATTATTTAGAGTCCATATAGCGAGTAGCAAGGGTTAGTTCTCTATGCTTTTGTAGTATAACTCGCAACCATATCTTGTTGGATCAATAATGAATCTTCCATTACCTCAACTATGTAATGTTACAGATCTCAGACATGGATGGGCACGTTTGGTTGGTGATGGAAGTAATCATGCAAGAGAGGAACAGTAAATCACCATGCAACTTTAAGTACACAACCTATATAGAGTGCTAAAGATGAATGCCATGTCAGATATGTGATTATTCAATATCGCAATATAAGTTCATCCTAGTCTTGCCCATTTGCTTCCCTCTTGGGGATTCCTGAATGCTCAAGGGCACATGATCCAAATAATTGGAACAGAATAATCAGCGAGCAACTCACTTTTGCCTCAAATTTGCATTATTATGGACAAACCCTTGCCCAGTTGAGAGCATTGCGCTTTGTCCTTAAAACATGTTGGTGAGACTGCTATCAATCTTTGTACAGAAACTGCTATAATTCTGACATTGAACTGGGCTTTTTGCTGTAATCACTGTTCTTCTAAACTCCCTATGTCTTAAAATTTCAAATCTGAGCATTCGCCAGAACCTGAGGCCAGGATCATCCTTTCATTGGTGTTACAATGCATCAAGCCCCCAAATTATTGCTTGGTGGTTACACGGAGTAATAAACACAAAAGTAATAGAGAATTATTTTGTCCAAGTTTAGAAAATGATTGTTTGAAGAATCTTGGTAGGTGGATTGTTGACAGTTAGGCTTCTATTTTTATGCTTAAATCCATAATCGGGCAGCTTTGATTGCCAACATAAACAAAAAAGCTTTTCCTGCAAAATCCAAAATTATGGAGTGTTTCAAAGAAACCGCTAATGATTGGTTTCTTTCCCAATGATCACTTTTCTGAAAAAAATGTGCACAAAACAAAATATAACCTTTGATTTTCATTAATAATCACTCCAATTCTGTGTTGCTTGTTAATGAAATGTAATTCATATGTTTTAGGGAAAAATCACTTATTCTCTGTCATACTTCATCAGAAATTTATCTATATTGTTGAACGATATCAATCATGGTAAATCAGTATATCATGCCATATTTACACTGGAGAGTTACTTCTTGCTGTGATATCCATGTGGATACTTGGTAGGCTTGTATATTTCTTTTGCACGATTGGATCAAGTTATAACCTTTAGATTGCATTTTGTTTAGATTTTCCCCTGGCATGACTAATGCAGCTCGCCATCTAATAAGTCTAGGGTTTATATTTCACTAATGTAATTATTTGTGCTGCACTTTCATCAAACTTTGATCCATACAATATAATTAATTGAATCGAATCAAGAAGTTTTGACTCATATCTAGTTAGCAATAGAAGTATCCTAGTGTGAGGTGGTAATTAGTTGTCATTTTCATTTTATGGCCTTAGAAATTGTTCCGCGAAATATAAGAAGTTTTGACAGATCGCTGGGTATTGCCAATTTCTCCCATCCTAAAAATTCAATTACTAGATCCCAAGAGAAGTATGATCCTTTTTATCCCTAAAATTATGAAATAATGGAACTATAACTGTTGCTGGAAATTAGACTCGAGGGTGGTCGCGAACCGAGGAAGCAGGGGCTCCGGCGAGAAGAGGCTGGCTCTGGCGGCGGCGGTCCGTCGGCGGGCGGCGTCCTCCGGAAAGAACCTGCAAAAAGGCCGGTGGCCGGGTTTTCCGGCGCCGGCCCTCCAATGGCTAAGTCAGAGGGTGGCAGAAGTAGCAGGTGGAATCTTTTTTTTCCGGAGAGAGAGAGAGCCCCCCGCTAAGGTAGCGGGGTATCCCTTTTATAGGAGGATACAGGGTTACCTGTGATGTGATGTGGTGAGTCATCGTACGATCAGGTACACCGCCTGAATTGATGCATGGCTGCGGGAGCTAATGCTGTGTTGAGGTCGGAACCAGAAATCGCCTTGCAGCCGAGCTGGCTCGATGTGACGATTTGGAGATTTGCATTTATTGTTGAGCAGGCCGGAGATTTGCAAGAGCGATCTGGAGATTCACAGTCAGTCGGGAACCATGCATTTATTGTAGAGCAGGCAGGAGATTTGCGAGAGCGATATGCATTAATGGTGGTGTAAGCCGCCTGGGATGTCCTGGGGCCAGGCGCATTAATTGTTGAGTGAGCCGCCTAAGGCATGCTCCTGCGTCGGACCGTAATGGGAAGTATTCAAAGTGGTTAATCGGTAAAGTCCGACTCCCGGGGTCGGGCGCCCTTTAGGTCGGGCGTTCTGAAGTCGGGCGCCAAGCTCGGCCGCCCGAGGTCGGCCGTCATCCGGTCCCGTACCGGCAAGGCTCTTATGTACTCGGGGGAACCTGCACTCCCCCAACATTACCCCCCGACTTCCGAGTTCGAGCTGCCCATAAACTCGGACGTGGGAAGTAGTAGCCTTTATTATGGTGGCAGGAATCGAGGAGAATTGAACTACGTTGGCACCCCCACTCATCTCGAAGCGTTTATAACGGAAGGGAGGCGGGGGGTGACGCCTCTTTCCCTTTCGATGCAGTTTCGCATAGCGAGTTCATGATGGGGTCCCAAGACCCGATGGGGCGGTGCCTCGATTCCATACTCGAGGCGCCCTTCCTGAATAAATGCACTGTCATGATCCTTGAGGCGGACACGCGGTGCAATCTGGATGGGAGATATTTTGGGTTGAACGCTTTGAGGTCGGATGCCAGATCGGCCATTTAGGGCTTAGAGCCAGGTCGGCCATTCGAGGTCGGACGTGCTTAGCCTCGTATCAGCCGAACGGGGATTTGGGAGACTTAAGTTGTGTCGGCGCTCTGCGCCCCGGGGCTCCTTTAATGAGGGGAGCGAGGACGACACTTGCTCGCCTTTTGAGGCGATCCGGCACTGCAGGCCCATGATGAGGCTGTGAGATCCGATAAGACGGCGCCTTGATTCCGTACTCGGGGCGCACGTCCTGAGTGAATGTGCTACTTCGGCTTCCGAGGTAGACACGTGGCGCGATCCAGGCGAAAGGCAGGTTTAGGGGTCGACAATCTGGGCCGAGGAGTCTACCGAGGCCGAGGCGGACGCGGTCGAGCAGGTGGCGACGGAGGCTCCTCCTGGGGAAGTCATCGAAGACGCTCCCGAGGCGCCCGCCGAGATCCCGGTGGCAGATCCCGAGCCCACGCCCGCTGGAGGCTCCCAGGTCATCACCATAGATGACCCCGAGAGTGACGCTGGTGCAACTGCCGCCCCTTAGGACTTGGATTTTTCTCTTTTTCCTTTGTTCATTTACTTCTCTTTAGTTGTAACCGAGGTCGGCGCTTCAACTTACTATTCCTCCGATCTCCAATTTTGTATCTTAGTCTTCGGGTTACTTATTAATGAAAGCATACTTTTCAGTCGTGTGTTTCGCTTTCCTTTTCTTTTTTTCTCGTTGTAAGCGAGGTCGGCATTTGAAGTTGCCATTCTGCCGACCTTTGACTTTGTACTTTGCCCCTCGGGCTCTTTGCTAACGAGGAAACGTTCTTTAGTAATTTATTCTATCCTTCTTTTACAGAGATAACGTTTCTGTTACCGATCCACACTTTTTAGGCTTGGACGGATTCGCAAGTCTTAACCCCGCAGGGTTAGGTTTCGGCCAAACTAGTCAGAAAAGATCTCGAACCCAAATGCCTTAGAAAAATTTGCTAAGTCCTTGGGCTCGGATAGGAGTCTCACTAAGTCCTGCGAGTTGGCCTTCCGAGAGAACCTAGTCGAGTTCTCGAATTCGGAACGGAATTACTGTCAAATCAGTGCCCTAACCGAAGCACTGACGAATGGGATAAAGCTTTCAAGGAGAGTTTTTTGGTGCTTACGAGCTCGACTGCAGGGCGAGAAGTCGAGGCCGTCACTGAGGGCCGGGTTCTCCGGAGCTAATTACTCAGTGTTTGGGTTTAACGGGGTCTCCGCTCGGGACAGACCCGCGTAATCACTACGGAGATCGATTTAAAAAGGAGTGCGCTTGGGGTCGGTGAGACCTCAGCTCTAAATTCTCCTGGAAATGAGGTCCCGAACTCGGTCGGGCAAAATCCTGATTATATTTGGGCTCTCATCAATGGTACATAAATGAACGAACACAATGGAGTAAGGGCGAGATGGAGTGTACCTCTTGCGCCCCTGGGAGCAAACGTCCCGTAGTGGAGCGAGTTGCGTTGTTCGCCGATTAGCTCTTGGAGACGCCCTTTGGCTCAAGATCCGTTTTGAAATCGTTGGCGAGCCACGAGATATCCCATTTGTCGGGAACTTCAGTAGGTGTTATCTCGCCATTGCTATCAAGTATTTCGGAGAGCCGCCACGGCATTGTCTCCGATCGCCCGAGACTGAAGAAGCTTGGGCTTTCAACTACGGCGCGGACCTTCTCGAGGTCGGAGGAGCTTGAAATTCATTGGTCGGCGCACGGGGTGTCTCGACCTTAGTCGAGAAGGCGCTCACGAGGGGCCGCGAAGGTACTACCCCATTTTTTCGGGGCCGAGGGAGTTTGAGACTCTACGGTCGGCGCGCGGGGCATCCCGATCTTGGTCGAGAAGGTGCTCACGGGGGGCCGCGAAGGTACTACCCCATCTTTCCGGGGCCGAAGAAGTTTGAGACTCTACGGTCGGCGCGCGAGGCATCCCGATCTTGGTCGAGGAGGTGCTCACGGGGGGCCGCGAGGTACTACCCCGTCTTTCCGGGGTCGAGGGAGTTTGAGACTCTACGATCGGCGCGCGGGGCATCCCGATCTTGGTCGAGGAGGTGCTCACGGTGGGCCGCGAAGGTACTACCCCGTCTTTCCGGGGCCGAGGGAGTTTGAGGCTCTACGGTTGGCGCGCGGGGCATCCCGACCTTGGTCGAGAAGGTACTCACGGGGGGCCGCGAAGGTACTACCCCGTCTTCCCGGGGCCGAGGGAGTTTGAGGCTCTACGGTTGGCGCGCGGGGCATCCCGATCTTGGTTGAGGAGGTGCTCACGGGGGGCCGCGAAGGTACTACCCCGTCTTTCCGGGGCCGAGGGAGTTTGAGACTCTACGGTCGGCGCGCGGGGCATCCCGACTTTGGTGGAGGAGGTGCTCATGGGGGCCGCGAAGGTACTACCCCGTCTTTCCGGGGCCGAGGGAGTTTGAGACTCTACGGTCGGCGCGCGGGGCATCCCGATCTTGGTCGAGGAGGTGCTCACGGGGGGCCGCGAAGGTACTACCCCGTCTTTCCGGGGCCGAGGGAGTTTGAGACTCTACGGTCGGCGCGCGGGGCATCCCGATCTTGGTCGAGGAGGTGCTCACGGGGGGCCGCGAAGGTACTACCCCATCTTTCCGGGGCCGAGGGAATTTGAGACTCTACGGTCGGCGCGCGGGGCATCCCGATCTTGGTCGAGGAGGTGCTCACGGGGGGCCGCGAAGGTACTACCCCGTCTTCCCGGGGCCGAGGGAGTTTGAGACTCTACGGTCGGCGCGCGGGGCATCCCGACCTTGGTCGAGAAGGTGCTCACGGGGGGCCGCGAAGGTACTACCCCGTCTTCCCGGGGCCGAGGGAGTTTGAGGCTCTACGGTCGGCGCGCGGGGCATCCCGATCTTGGTCGAGGAGGTGCTCACGGGGGCCGCGAAGGTACTACCCCGTCTTTCCGGGGCCGAGGGAGTTTGAGACTCTACGGTCGGCGCGCGGGGCATCCCGATCTGAGTCGAGGTCTTTGAAGGAGATCGAGATCGAGCTCGGCGGTACTGTGGCGAGGGCATCCGAACTTGGTCTGCAACTCGATCTCAGCCGAGCTCTCCCGAACTCTACAAATATTCTGTCGTTAGAGAAATCATGGGGTCATAAAAAGGGAAATTATAAATAAATTAGTTCGGAGAAGAGGAGGGTGAAAGTCGTATTTCCAGATGTTGAGGACCCTTTAGGGTTTTATTGATAATACATTCGAAGGTTGTCGGAGTTCCAGCTCCGGGGGATGAGGGTTCTGGCCCTGGGGGACCGGCCCGTTTGGGGGAAGGACCGGTTGAACTTGTGGGAGCGGCATGGGCGGAGCTCCTCCACGTTGCAGGCTTTGGACGGCAGCAGTTAGGGCCTGGACCTGCTGCACCAGGGCGGTGAACTGTTCTGGCTGAACTTAAGGAGCCGGATTGATCGCGGGCGGTGAATCCTGGACAGAATGTCCAGGACTTGGGGGGAGACGCCGGGAAGCGTTGGAGGTTCCCTTACTTCTCAGCTTCATGGCCCGAGGCCCTTCCTCTAGCGCCAACTGTTGCTGGAAATTAGACCCGAGGGTGGTCGCGAACCGAGGAGGCAGGGGCTCCGGCGAGAAGAGGCTGGCTCTGGCGGCGGCGGTCCGTCGGCGGGCAGCGTCCTCCGGGAAGAACCTGCAAAAAGGCCGGTGGCCGGGTTTTTCGGCGCCGGCCCTCCGATGGCTAAGTGAGAGGGTGGCAGAAGTAGCAGGTGGAATCTTTTTTTTCCGAAGAGAGAGAGAGAGCCCCCCGCTAAGGTAGCGGGGTATCCCTTTTATAGGAGGATACAGGGTTACCTGTGATGTGATGTGGTGAGTCATCGTACGATCAGGTACACCGTCTGAATTGATGCATGACTGCGGGAGTTAATGCTATGTTGAGGTCGGAACCAGAAATCGCCTTGCAGCCGAGCTGGCTCGATGTGACGATTTGGAGATTTGCATTTATTGTTGAGCAGGCCGGAGATTTGCAAGAGGGATCTGGAGATTCACAGTCAGTCGGGAACCATGCATTTATTGTAAAGCAGGCCGGAGATTTGCCAGAGCGATACGCATTAATGGTGGTGTAAGCCGCCTGGGATGTCCTGGGGCCAGGCGCATTAATTGTTGAGTGAGCCGCCTAAGGCATGCTCCTGCGTTGGACCGTAATGGGAAGTATTCAAGGTGGTTAATCGGTAAAGTCCGACTCCTGGGGTCGGGCGCCCTTTAGGTCGGGTGTTCTGAAGTCGGGCGCCAAGCTCGGCCGCCCGAGGTCGGCCGTCATCCGGTTCCGTACCGGCAAGGCTCTTATGTACTCGGGGGAACCTGCCCAATAGATTTTCAATATTCAGCCCTTCCTGGCCAAAGAAAAAAAAGTATATCTGGATTCATCCCTTTGTTGGTAAATGAAGTGGACTGCACGTCCGTAGGACGTGTCAGTTGGTGTCACGTCGTGTCACAGTATCTGTAAGCATAAAAAGATACCTATATATTTATCCATCAACGTAAAGGAGGGGGGAACTCGTCACCTCAGAGCGAAGGGGAGAGAGAGATGGGAAGTGGTTGGACCTTGGCATTGATTGGTGTTGCAGCTGCGCTCGGGACGATGTTCCATGGCGTGGAAGGATGGAAGGACTATGATGGGAGTAAGGTGATACATGTAGGAGGCAAAGTGATGTGCCAGGATTGTACAAAGGGCTGGAATCAATGGGTCCACGGTGCCAACCCAATCAAAGGTAACCAAACCTTCTCTTCCCTCTCAAGCCTTGCTCCTGTAGATTCCTGTAATTCTCATGCAACTGCGAAAACCTTTATTATAAAATTCTGAATATTCCCAAAATTTTCAGCTTGAACTCTCCCTTCTTCCGGTCATTCCCATGATTCATAGATAGTGATCCCTCTGATCCTATCACCTACTTCCTCTTGTTGTTTTTTAACATGAAATGCTGCTAAAAAATATTGCTAGAAATTTACTTATTTTGTTATCGTATTTCCAACTTTTCTTTTTTTTTTTTGAATCCATAGGACCCCAAAATTAATTCTTAAGCTACCAATGTATCTAAAGAGCAGCTTAACTAATGAATAAGCAAGCCTCCGCGCAAATAGACATGGCAGAGTCTGCTTGAGCTCGAGCTAAACTTGAACACCCTCGAATTAGTTTCGCAAGAAAACTTCATTGATTTTTTTTTTTAGCAAAGAAAAATGGTGTAGCTAAAGATAATTCTTATTCTCACCACTTTCCCAGTCTCTTTCACCGAAGTGTGTCGATCTTATTTAGGTTCCAGGGTGGCCGTGACGTGCATGGATGCCCGCCGGCGGGTGGTTTACTATGCAAGCGACGACACCGACGAGCACGGTGAGTTCGACCTGCTGGTGACCAAATACATCTACGGTAAGGAGCTCCCGCCGGAGGGCTGCACCGTGAGGCTCGTCTCCTCGCCTGACCACACCTGCAATATAATGACCAACTTCGGCGGTGGCCAGACCGGCGTGAAGCTCCGCCGCCCCTCCCACGTCTATCCCAACCTGGTCAAGTACACGGTGGGGCCCTTCTACTTCACGTCGTCCATCTGCAACGAACCTCGCCAGGGACGTGGCTACTGATGCTCCAATGTCTTGGTTTTGCCTAATATATTTGTTGTCTTAATAAGGATTAAGAGGTCTTTGTGTTGCTCTTTTCTTTTTTTTCGTTTATTTTTAACTATGGGTGTTACAAAAAAGATTCCTGAGATTCCAACAAAAAAGAGGAACGATTAGATTTGTTAGCAAGAGAATAATGATGGTGAAGATGAGTCTTATTTTTACCTTCAAGATAATGATAAGTTCTGGATTGAAAAAAAGAAATCCTTCAAGATTATTTTATTTATTGGATGGATCAAAATTTTGTGTGACTGCAGTAAGTGCTACTCCCCGGGCAGCAGTCGAAAATATTAGCTGTAATAAGAGCTGAAAAAAGGAAGCTAAAGTTCCCATTTAAAAAGATGGATAAGACTAGCCTTATCCGTTTTTTTGATTTTGGCGAAGTATGAAACGATGGTTTAGCAAAAAAAAAAAAGTATGAAACGATAAGGTGTTCCATTTCCACCTTGTATTGGCAGCTGAACCAGAGCAAGACTAAGGTATGGAAATGGCCGATCCATTTAGGTAGATACAGTTTGCTCATCCTCACAGGACAAGCCATGCCCTCCTTGCTTAGCTTCTTGATGAACACTATATAGTACTCGATCTATTTGCAGGATCCGACATAGCTATGAATATATTGTTTGTAATCGTGTCTCATTTTACCTACCTAGACTTCTCACTTCTTGACTCGATTGGGACCATTAGGCCGTGCCCAATACATCCCTTTCATTCTTCATGCTATCATTATTTCATTTTTTTTTAATTTTTAGTTCATATGTATCTACCTGCATCGAAATTAGCCTCTCTTTTTTTTTAATCTTCCTTCTCCAAACACTTCGAAATTATCAAAATTGGCATATCCTTGTCTTAGAGAGGTTGACCTGTGTTGAAAACCCCTAATGAAAGTGGTTAGGTGTCTAAGCAACCTTGGAAGTATTGGGTGATAATCACAAAAAGTTCATTCGTGGCTGTAAGATCCAGAGAACATATCGAGCAATTATGACCCTTCATCAAAGAGTGAAAACGGGCAATTGGGTCCTACATTGGAGTTCCATCCGAGCTCTTCACCAAGTACTCTCGTGACATCTAATCCAAATGGAGAGTCGACATCATTGAGGCATGTCCTCCAATCAAGCCAAGACGGAATAGATGAAGGGGCAAAAAGGAATAAAAAAGAAGGGCCCGTGTATGTCGAAGGGTTCGCCAATGACCTGCAAGGAGAAGCATTTGATAAGGTGATGATGGTCCATTGAAAGAGCCGCAAATTGTACCAAAAAAAAAAAAAAAGCCGCGGGAGGAGAGGGAGACTCAAGTGCCGTGGGTGGCAAAGGTGACGAGCTGCTGCTTTACATCGGCGCCTCACACACATCAAATATAATGCAGTTCATAAAATTAGAAAAAAGCCGTATTATTAACCTCTCGAAAAGCATGAGTAGCCCGATGAGAAGTAAACTTCCTCAAAAATACTGCAGATATCGTGTATCAGCCACAACCCGTCTACTGCATGGCTCAGCTCTTAGACCCATTCGATCACTGTGGCTAAGACTTCTCCAGGTTAAGACGATGCGCGCCCAGTACTCTCCTCGCATAGAAAATTTTCTTCCACGTGGTCCTAACCTTAGCGTCGAGCATAAACTGATTGAAAATTCGCCGGCTCCTAACCATCATAAATTTGGTCTCGTAGTTCTTGATAACAAATCCGGCATCATACCGGTTATTTTTTCTAATACTACCGTCAAAGTACATCGTGAAAAAAATAGGGGCGGCAAACGCCGTCGCTTTTCAATTAGAAAATTCGAGGGCAAGAGTCGGTGGAGATGAAGTTGGAGGAGATGAAAGAGACGGCGGCCAACGGCGTCGTAGATGTGATAAGGGAAGATATTAGTGGAGATATTGCTGGAGTCGGGTGGGTGCCACCCTGCTCACGAAGAGAAGGCTTATGGCGGCGGGGTCGCAACAAATAAAAGAGACGGTCATGGCAATAAAAGCACCGTGAGCATGTGGGGACAAACTTGCGGAGTACAGGACTCTTAAGAATCTAACGCATGACATGAGATGCCAACTATTCGCAATTCAAAATTAGGCCAGTCTCGTACTTTGTCTTCTTTTTTTTTTTTCCATTAGAAAAGGCACGGTGGATATCAGGTCCAACTCGAGATCATGAGTCGGAAATCACGGCAACTGCCGTACATTTATAACTTTTTTTATAAATATGTAAACCATTTCATCAAAATCTGACAGCATAAATAATTTAATTAATAATATATAATTTTTATTTCATTAACTAACACGACTTACAATATTTCACATATCTAATATTAGTCTAAGATAATAAATAATTTTAAATAAACTCTAATCTAAGATAATTTATGTCAGAGTTTTTCTAATCGCTCTTCCATATTAAAAACTCTGATAGGTTAATTTTTTGAATCTATAAAAAAAATAAAATAAGAAATCGTATAATGAGCTAAACAACCTAGTAAGTGATGAACACTTAAGCTAAATAAATCGAGCAATAATAATATGCTGAAATTAAGTATGCAAAATACATAGATTCAAAAGACAAATCAATATGCTATCCAATCACTTCAAAATTTCAAATCTTGTTTCATAAATTAATTATTTTTCAAACCATCAAGTTCATCTCGACAGCGCAAAACTATGATCACATCAAAGTGCCACTGCATAATCCCCAATGGTAGGATATTGATATGCCAATGTATAATCTCCACTGACAGAATGTCGATATGCCAACATATAACCCCTACTGGCAGGGTGACAATATATCAAAGTATAACCCCTATTGGCAGGGTATGGATACATAGTCTGGCTCCGAGTCTAAATCCATTTCAATTCAAAACTCTTTTTCTAAAAAAATATTCAGTATGCTAAATCGAAATCAATCAAACATAATCCAAATCGAATTCAATATGCTCAATTAAGAAACATACAATATTTTGGAAAGAGACATATATATATAACAATAAAACATTATGCTTGAAATTTCTAAATCAAGAATAATTCAATTCGAAAAATAGTTATAAACTGCTAACAAATCTAGAAAAAGAATTATATTACTTACCTCGAACTCAATCCATCTAGCAAATCCAATAAATCTCAAAAATCCATCTCAAATCTTGTTATTTAAAAATTATATTTTCAATCATAATTTATCATAATTGATGACCCAAAGATTGATTTAAAGATTGATTTTGATGATCACAAAACCTTGAAGTATAAATACTAATGTTTGTGTTGCAAGAAGAAAGATAATTTGTTTTGCAAGGAACATAGCAAGTTGGAAAAATACAAGAAGGCCTCAAAAGCTCTCAAGAAAAGTTAGAAGAAAACTACAATTTATTGGCCCAAGTTTTAAGTTCAAAGGATTTAAGTTGGAGGAGCAAATTCAAAGAAAGATTCAAAAGAATAGTCCTCGAGTCGACTCCTGGAAGTTCAGAGTTGACTCTGGCACTCTGGAGTTTCAAGGAACAGTGCTCGAGTCGACTCCGGAACTTTACGAGTCGACTCCGACTGAAAACAGACAAAAAATAGAGAGTTGATTTTCAGTGCTACAGTGCTCGAGTCGACTCCGAGATCGACTCCTGCTCGAGTCGACTCCGAGGTCGACTCCGAGACTGCAGGTCGACTCCAGGACTGCAAACAGCCAAAAACAGAGAGTTGATTTTCAGCCGAGTCGACTCCTACTTCAGCCGAGTCGACTCCAGCACGCTGGGAGGCATAACGGCTAGTTTTTTCTTGATTCCAACGGCTCTATTTTTGTCTCTAACGGCTAGATTTTTGTTCTCACTCCCTCTAAAGCTATAAAATCAAGGGGAGAGCAAGGGGAGAGGGTATGGAAGTGGGAGAGAACATTTAGAGAAGAGATTTCAAAGAGATTACAAGAAAAATCTCCCATAAGCACAAAAGGGCCATTCAAAGCGAAATAGAGAGAAGAAGAGCATCTAAGTGAATCCCAAAGCTTCCTCTCCATTTGTGTGCTGCCTCAATGATCCTCTACCTCGTGCCAAATCAGAAGAGGGTCAAGTAAAGAAGAAGCCGAGTTCCTTCATCTTCAAAATTCGTTTGAGAGCTTCTCTTTACTCCATTTGTTTATATTTGCTATATTTGCTTAGTTAAGAAGCTTGTATTTGCTTTAAATTCTTTGTCTAATATCTTGTAACTTGATTCAATCAAGGGATTGAATCAAAGGGTTAAGGTTTGTTGGTGAGCCAAAGGAAAAACCAACGGTGTTAAGGTTTGTTGGTGAGCCAAAAGGAAAACCAACGTTGTAAGGTTGTGGTTGGTGAGCCTTTAGGGGAAAACCAACTGGGTTGATTGTGAACCCGAAAAACAATCGTTGTAAGGTTGTGGTTGGTGAGCCTTTGGGAAAACCAACTGGGTTGGATTGTGAGCCCGTGAAAACAATCGATAGATTCTAGTCGGTGAGCTTGTGAAAACCGATCGAGTTCATTGTGATCTCGCAAAACAACAAGTTGGGTTGTGAGCTTGTAAAACAACCGGCTGTAATCTGAGGGATTATAGTGAAATTTCCAAGAGGTCTTGGGGAGTGGATGTAGGTGCTGGGATGCACCGAACCACTATACTTTTGTTGTGTTTGTGATGCTCTTTGTTGTCTGACTTCCTCACTCACTTACTTACTTAGATACTATGCTTGCTTAACTCTTCTCCGTGCATCCTTTAGTTGCAAGCATATTCAATTTACTTAATCAAGTCTCATTCAATTGAATTGCATACTTGGGCAAACATAGACTAATCTTTTATTGAGTCCGCTGCTTAATAGTTGATTAGATTAGAATCATACTCTTGCTAAGTTTAAATTCCACTAAGCATCCATACAACTTAGCTTAATTAACTCTACAAGATTAGAAGTAGTTGAAAAGTTTTTAAAAGACCCAATTCATCCCCCCCCCTCTCGGGTTGTCACCTTGGGCAGCAATAATTATTCCAAGAATAGAACCCTAATTTTAATATCCTCACAGGGATGACCAGACGGGAGTGCTCGACACCTCGGTCGGTTCGATCAAAGTGAAATTCATCGAATCATACCCAAACTAGGGCATAGATGGTTCAACAAAGATTGAAGCGATCAAATCTAATAGTGCTTGGTAGAGCTAGGGTGGGGCTAACACGCCGCCCGACGATTCTAGATCAGGATCCTTCACCTAGTCAATTTAAAATTACCGTGAAGAGTCCCTACTCGATCCAACTACCCTAGAGAGAGAGTATAGAGAAAAAGTCAATCCGAGTTCAATCAGGAATCTAGATTTGGTTGTTAATAGCACGGGTCAACCTTGATCAATCAACATGTCTGGCCACGAATCAAGAGAAAGAAACTTTGTAGAGAGAAATAAGAAAGCGAAAGAGACAGAGAGAGGAGAGAGAAAGAAGAGAAGACTCTATTCTTCTCAAAACACGGGAGAGCATGTCTCTTCTTTTCTTCTTTGGGTCAGAGGGGGCGGCAGCCATGGTGGTCAGCCCCGGTGATGGTGGCCACGGGCGGCTCGTTGGCCATTGCCTCGCCGGTGATAGTGGCTGGCCGGCACAAGGAAGAAGGAAAAGAAATCAACAAGAGCAAGGGGTCATCAAACTCGATATGGATCGTGGCCGGTTTCCTAGACCGACAACCATGCAACCTCGACGATCAAGGAAGTAGTGAGGTTCGGCCCGAACTGGCGGTCGGTAGTGGTGAACACGGGAGGAAGGGACGCCGAAATAGGGCACCCTTGTTTTGAATTGAATCCCGACAATTAGCTGGCTCAAACCTAAGCAAGGACAGCTATAAATCTAGGAAAAGAAGGAGAAAGAGGCATAGGGCAATTACCTCGGTCCGATAAGGTTCCGACAGCCCTTTCCGGTGATGAATTGAGAAAGAAGCTCGAGGAAGCAACCTTAAAATTGGCAGTGATTTTCGGCGAATCTGTTGGTAGAAATATGAGGAGGAGAAGGGGAGATATGTTAGATGTATGCCCTAGAAGCCAATTTGGCTGACACATTGTTGATTCTAGGGACATAATTTTGTACTTGACTATTTATTATTGAATAAATAAAAGGCATCTTTTCATTCATATTGTTTATGTGTCTATGAATCGTCCAAAAAATTAATAAGATGATGATACATATTCTCAAGAGTTGAGAATTTGAGCCATGTATCATTGGTGATTAATTTCTAAATGCTCCTGATCAATGGATCATCACGAGGACGGTGATCGATCCGATCAGTGCACAGATCACTTTCCTTCTGGATGGACGAGACTTGAGTCCACAGTGTAGGGACACTGAAGTGATAGTGCAGGTGCTTGTTAGAGAACAAGGGTACTGAGCGTGACCAAGACAAGAAGTCACTTGGATGTCTATCCACTCGTCAGTGACTTGCTCGATGTTGCAGTAGTGTGACTGGTCCTTTGACCTGCGGTGCTTCGGCTACTCACAGTGAGGTTATTGTAGTTTGACTGCACACATACATGGTCTCTAGCCATATGGGTCCATGCAGTGTAGATTGGCTGCAGTAGGTTCACTGTAGGAGTAGGGTATGCACCTATAAGGAATCTATCGACCTTGATAGAAGAGGAGTGATCCTATGTGATTTGTTAGACTGAGTTCTAAGACCTTGGCCAGGGCAGTAATATAAAGTGGAAAAAGAGTTTTCCACTATCGAACTCAAGTCGAATAAATCTTGACATATGACAGACGATGGGGTTTGACGAGTTGTCCATGACCTCCGTCCTGTAGGGATCCACGATAGTAGGACTGTATCACACGTTAACTGCACCTAGAGGTTCATCATTTCATTCTGCTGGGTAGCCACTACATGCTGCTAGGTGTCACTGGTGGATGGTGGGACTCATAGGGATTATCTTGATGATCGATAAATCCTAATGAGTTGAGTTGGAATCGTTCCAACCCATTGAAAGGAGTTTTCAATGATATAGTGATAGAGATCACAATATATCTCACTACCAGTCAGAATAGAACCTATGGGGTCACACACACTAGAAGTATTGACCGATCCGATGATTGAAATCGTGATTAGGAATCACAAGAAATCAATTTGATTGATAAGAAGTTGAAGAAGGAAAAGGAATTAATTAATTGGACTTGAAACAAGAATCCTACTTCGGGTAGGATACCTAGAGTTCTAATTGGATTAGGACTGGCATTCCTACTTGGAATAGGATTCCTCAATCCTAATGAGATTAGGAGTTTTGAATTAAAATTGGATTCCTACTTGGAGTAGGATTCCTAGAAATCCTAATTGGATTAGGACTTCGGATTCAAATAGAGTCCTAATTGGATTAGGACTAAAATTAAACAAATTCTAATTGGATTAGGATTCCTTAAGTCCTAATTAATTATTAATCTAATGAATCAACATGACTCCTAATTGGATTAGGATTGAAGAGTTCAATTGAGTCATGATCCATTCAAGTCCTAATTAGATTGGGACTAGCATAGATTGAACCCAAATTGGCTAATCCTAATTAGATTAGGATGAAACCATGAGAGAGGCACCTAATCCTCTTTGGAAGAGGATTAGGTTAACCAACTAAGAGGGGCATCAGCCCCTCTCCAATTGCTTGGGGCGACAAGAAGAGAGGAGCTAGGGCCGGCGCCCCCTTCTTTCTTTGGAAAGTTATCTAGGGCTCCAACTTTGGAGGAGCCCTTGATAGCTATAAGAAGCACCATGAGGCCGGCGCCCTAAGCATTGGAGCCCTCTTCCCTTGTGCCGTGGCCACCCTCTTCCTCCCTCTTAGTTGCAGCCGCAAGCAAGAAAGAAGGAACCTCCAAGTGTTGGCGGCCTCCTCCTCTTCCTTTTCTTCATCCAGCGCAAGCAACAGAAAGAAGGCTGTGCAGGGGTTCATCTACTTCCTCTTCTTCATCCTTCTTCTTCCTCCTCTCAAGCACAATCAAGGGTTGATTGAAAGAGAAGAGATCAGCCATCAAAAGAAGTCTTTGCAAGGGAGCTAGCACCCCGGGAAGATAAGAAAGCTTTGATCGGTTCTCTACTTCGTGTGGATACCCGTAGAGGCCGGACGTTTGAACGGCTTCAAACGAACCCTCTTCCAAAACCACGAATTCAGATTTGCGGTGATCATCTACCCGCGCAAGGTGAAGATTTGATCTTCCTATTAGTTTTAAAAGTTTAATTCTTACCTAATTACGAAAGGTCTTGAAACAACGTTCATGCGATGAACGTCGAACTCGTGCATGCCGATTCCGCTGCCATCTGAAAATTTTTGAAATATCAGCGGCATGGGCGGGTTCCCAACAGTGGTATCAGAGCCTAGGCTTCGTAGATTAAGGTAAGAATTAAATATCTAAAGGCTTATTAGATCTGAAAATTGAATGATCATGCATGCTGAAAAATTCTGCATGCAGATTTTTCAGGGGTGCTGATTTTTGCATGCTGATTTTTAAGTGATAAAAAGATGATTCTAATTGCATTGTTAATGGAATTACAAAGTTTAGAATCATGATTAGCATGATCAGCGACCTATGTCATGATATAATCAGTTAGTTTTCAGATCTGAAAATTATAATTGTTGCATACGGTGATGATCATAGGATTCAAACCCTTTTGGTATCAAATGTAATGACCTGCGATGTCATGTAATTTTTCAGATGCTTGCATGCATCTTATTTGATGTTTTGAGAGGCCTGCGTGCCTCCTAAAAGGAGATGTAATTTATTTTTATTTTTATTTTACATTTGGTTGTATTTCTGTGATGTGATGTACATCAACGATCAAGTTGAAGCAAAGGCATGAGATGAAAGGTGATCCAAGCGGTTGATGGCGATGGGATCAAGGGTTGATCAAGGATCGAATCAAGGAGGCTTGGAACCAATTCAAGAGTTGAAGACCACTTGATCGATTGATGTGCATGTGCTTGTAATACGACCTAATTAGAATCCATGATCATCACCTATTTAAAGTTTAGCTTTAATTTGATGCTGCGATTATAACTGCCTGTGATGTGCTGTTTGCATGTGATGTAAATGCGAGTCGGGTAGATAGGTTTACATGTGATGTAGCAAATCCAATTGAGACCTAAATCAAAACCTCCTCAATCAAGTCGAGAGTGAACCGACATGAGCAAGTCATATTAGATTAATTGATCTAATTGGTGTCTAGGAAAGCATGAAAGGTGGTTACTTAATTAGGACCTTACTCTCTGAGTAAGGAGAGCCTCCCACCTGCTTACCTGGCCATTTGTTCGATTACTTCTTATGAAGGGCTCAAGTTGCAAACACTAAGACCTGATTAACCAATATTAAGGCAATAGGTCTTCCACTGTAGTAGAGCTGCTAAGGCCTTTCTGATGTTGATTTGTCTCGGCTGGACACAGTGGTCAAGTTGCATCGGGGGGCTGGACCTCTCTATAGACATGAGATGTTGTAGGGTAAAGGTGGGGTTGGGCACCAATAACTGTTAGGTGAGGACCCAATGACGACTTTATTCCTACGGTTATACGGTGGGTCTGACTTAACTAAGAAATGGGACCAATAACTGTTAGGTGAGGTCTTCATGGCTTAGAGACCAAGTTACACTGCAACATGCTTGAGAAGCATTGTACAAGAGTTGTACACTCATCCATCTATGTGTCACCAATAACTTTTAGGTGAGGTGGCATGTAAATTGGTGGGACCGCAGTACCCACTAGAAACCCTAGTCGTGTAGGATTTCCGTTTCCCTACCAGGGGAGTGTGAGGGATTCGAGAAAATAGTGGGAGTTACATTTGTTCTAAAAGACCTTAGAACAGATTAGGATCAAGTACAAAAGTCTAACTAGAATCTTTACTCTCTGCAGATACAATGTCGGCTTCAAACCCTCTGACCCGTATTCTTGAGACCAACCGACTGACCGGAACCAATTACAAAGACTGGCTTAGAAATCTCAAAATAGTTTTGGACTGTGAGAAGATAGGCTACATACTCGATTCAGATATCCCCACACTACCAGCACGTCCTACTGATGTTCAGCGTGAGTTGCATAAAAAGTGGTTGGATGATGACATTAGAGTAAAATACTATATGATGGCATCCATGTCTAATGAACTCCAATGCCAGCATGAAAATATAAAGACTGCTAGGGACATACTGGCACACCTGCAAGAGTTGTATGGTGAGCAGAGTCGCACAGCTCGTTTTGAAGTGTCCAAGAGGCTTTTCAAAGCGAAGATGCGCGAAGGGCAGTCTGTCCATGATCACGGTCTGACCATGATCAAGGACCTAGAGGAGCTTGAGAAGCTCGGTATGGACATGCACAAGGAATTGCAAGTGGATTTGATCCTACAGTCACTTCCTGATTCATTTGGTCAGTTTATAGTAAACTACCACATGAATAAGATTGAATGCACTAAGACTGAACTAATCAACATGTTGGTAACTGCTGAGGGAGCCTTGAAAGGTTCAAGGGGCAATGTCCTTGCTGCTGAGTTGACTTCTGGTTCCAAGAGAAAGTCTACTTGGAAGAAAAAGAAGCCTGATAAGAAGCAGAAGAAAGACAAGAAGCAAAAGAAGGAAGTTCAAAAGAAAAGGGCTAACGACAAAGGAAAATGTTTCCACTGCAATGTCGAAGGCCACTGGAAGAGAAACTGTCCTTCATACCTCGAGAGCCTAAAGAACAAGAAAGGTGACATACCTTCAGAAGGTATAGACTTGCTCATAATTGAAACTAATCTAACGGTTTCTTCTACTTCTAGTTGGGTTATAGATTCTGGTTCTAGTGCTCATTTGTGCACTACCATGCAGGGTCTAAAGGAAAGTAGAAGGCTGGCGGAAGGTGCGGTAACCCTTCGGGTTGGCAACGGGGCAAAAGTTGCTGCTGTGGCTGTGGGCACCTACCATCTGCGACTACCGTCTGGATTTAGTTTAATACTTAGAGACTGCTATTATGTACCTGTTGCTAGCAGAAATTTGATTTCTGTTTCATGTCTAGCACAGGAAGGTCATGTTTTTATATTTGACAAAGACTGCTGTTCTATTTATTTAAGAAATAAAATAGTCGCACGTGGTTTCATGATTGACAGTCTCTATCATTTACATATGGATGTATCTGTGAATGTTACCGAGCAAGATGTGAGTGCCAAAGGATCCAAAAGATCCAGAGATGAGATAAACCAAAGATATTTGTGGCACCTCAGGCTTGGCCATATTGGAGAGGACAGAATGAACAAAATGGATAAAGATGGGCTTTTAGGCTCATTGACTTCCGAGTCATATCCAGTTTGCGAGTCCTGTCTTCAAGGAAAAATGGCTAGACTACCCTTTGTAGGACATGGGGAGAGGACCACTGAAATACTTACCCTGATACATACAGATGTATGTGGCCCATTCGATGTGCTAGCCAGGGGACGTTATTCATACTTCATTACCTTTACCGATGATTATTCACGATATGGGTATGTGTATCTTATGAGACACAAGTCTGAATCCTTTGAAAAGTTCAAAGAGTTCAAGAATGAAGTAGAAAAACAAACTGGAAAACCTCTTAAGGCTCTTCGATCAGATCGAGGAGGAGAATACCTTAGTGGGGAATTCCGGGACTATCTCAAAGAAAACGGCATAGTCTCACAATGGACACCTCCGGGTACACCTCAACTCAACGGGGTGTCAGAGAGGAGGAATCGGACCCTATTGGATATGGTCAGGTCCATGATGAGCTTCACTGATTTACCTATGTTCCTTTGGGGAGATGCCTTACTCACAGCGATTTATTTATTGAATAGAGTTCCCTCTAAATCCGTTCCTACCACACCGTATGAGATATGGCATGGTAAGAAACCAAGTCTTGGTCATCTCAAGATTTGGGGATGTCCGGCCCACGTCAAGAGACTACAGGCGGACAAGTTAGAGGCTAGGACCATAAGTGCTCGTTTTATAGGATATCCTAAAGAGTCATTAGGATATAATTTTTACGTCTCAGAGGATCACAATGTGTTTGTGAGCCGTCATGCCATCTTCTTGGAAAATCAGTTTATCCTTGATAGAGGCAGTGGGAGGAAAATTGAGCTTGAAGAGAAAGTCTCTGAAAAGCAACGAGTCATGGATCCTATTGAACCCGTTCATACAGAGCCAGTACACGATGTCCCTCGACCACCTCGTAGATCTAGTAGGGTCTCCCATCCTCCCGATAGATACTTAGGTATACTAGAAGAGGATACCGAGGAAATGTTCCTAGTGGGAGATAGGGATCACATACAGGATCCCAAAACCTACAGCGAGGCGATATCTGATATCGATTCCGAGAAATGGCTGGAAGCTATTAAGTCAGAGATAGACTCCATGCATTCCAACCAAGTCTGGACCTTAGTAGATCCACCAGAAGGTATTGTACCTATTGGATGCAAATGGATCTACAAAAGGAAGATAGGTTCGGATGGAGAGGTAGAGACCTATAAGGCAAGGCTTGTGGCGAAAGGGTATAGTCAACGCGAAGGCATTGACTATCAGGAGACCTTTTCACCTGTAGCCATGCTAAAATCCATCCGAACATTGCTTGCCATTGCAGCATTTCATGATTATGAAATCTGGCAGATGGATGTGAAAACTGCTTTCCTGAATGGATATCTTGATGAAGATATCTATATGGAACAGCCTTTGGGTTTCACTTCTAGTGATGGAGATCACAAGGTCTGCAAGCTGCAAAGGTCCATCTATGGACTAAAGCAAGCCTCTCGGAGTTGGAACACTCGTTTCGATGATGCAATCAAAACGTTTGATTTCATCAAAAACGAGGAGGAACCATGTGTTTATAAAAAGGTTAGTGGGAGTGCTGTCGTTTTTCTCGTACTGTACGTAGATGACATTCTCCTGATTGGGAATGATATTCCCATGCTAACCTCGGTCAAGGTCTGGTTGTCAAAAGAATTCTCCATGAAAGACCTTGGGGAAGCATCCTATATTTTGGGAATAAAGGTCTATAGAGATAGATCTAAAAGGATGCTTGGCCTGTCACAGAAAATGTACATAGAGGAGGTGCTGAAGAGGTTCAGCATGGAAAACTCCAAGAGGGGTCTCTTACCCCTAAGGCATGGAATTCATCTCTCCAAGAAGATGTGCCCCAACACATCTGAGGAGATTCAACGCATGAGCAAGATTCCTTATGCATCGGAATCATACCCAAACTAGGGCATAGATGGTTCAACAAAGATTGAAGCGATCAAATCTAATAGTGCTTGGTAGAGCTAGGGTGGGGCTAACACGCCGCCCGACGATTCTAGATCAGGATCCTTCACCTAGTCAATTTAAAATTACCGTGAAGAGTCCCTACTCGATCCAACTACCCTAGAGAGAGAGTATAGAGAAAAAGTCAATCCGAGTTCAATCAGGAATCTAGATTTGGTTGTTAATAGCACGGGTCAACCTTGATCAATCAACATGTCTGGCCACGAATCAAGAGAAAGAAACTTTGTAGAGAGAAATAAGAAAGCGAAAGAGACAGAGAGAGGAGAGAGAAAGAAGAGAAGACTCTATTCTTCTCAAAACACGGGAGAGCATGTCTCTTCTTTTCTTCTTTGGGTCAGAGGGGGCGGCAGCCATGGTGGTCAGCCCCGGTGATGGTGGCCACGGGCGGCTCGTTGGCCATTGCCTCGCCGGTGATAGTGGCTGGCCGGCACAAGGAAGAAGGAAAAGAAATCAACAAGAGCAAGGGGTCATCAAACTCGATATGGATCGTGGCCGGTTTCCTAGACCGACAACCATGCAACCTCGACGATCAAGGAAGTAGTGAGGTTCGGCCCGAACTGGCGGTCGGTAGTGGTGAACACGGGAGGAAGGGACGCCGAAATAGGGCACCCTTGTTTTGAATTGAATCCCGACAATTAGCTGGCTCAAACCTAAGCAAGGACAGCTATAAATCTAGGAAAAGAAGGAGAAAGAGGCATAGGGCAATTACCTCGGTCCGATAAGGTTCCGACAGCCCTTTCCGGTGATGAATTGAGAAAGAAGCTCGAGGAAGCAACCTTAAAATTGGCAGTGATTTTCGGCGAATCTGTTGGTAGAAATATGAGGAGGAGAAGGGGAGATATGTTAGATGTATGCCCTAGAAGCCAATTTGGCTGACACATTGTTGATTCTAGGGACATAATTTTGTACTTGACTATTTATTATTGAATAAATAAAAGGCATCTTTTCATTCATATTGTTTATGTGTCTATGAATCGTCCAAGAAATTAATAAGATGATGATACATATTCTCAAGAGTTGAGAATTTGAGCCATGTATCATTGGTGATTAATTTCTAAATGCTCCTGATCAATGGATCATCACGAGGACGGTGATCGATCCGATCAGTGCACAGATCACTTTTCTTCTGGATGGACGAGACTTGAGTCCACAGTGTAGGGACACTGAAGTGATAGTGCAGGTGCTTGTTAGAGAACAAGGGTACTGAGCGTGACCAAGACAAGAAGTCACTTGGATGTCTATCCACTCGTCAGTGACTTGCTCGATGTTGCAGTAGTGTGACTGGTCCTTTGACCTGCGGTGCTTCGGCTACTCACAGTGAGGTTATTGTAGTTTGACTGCACACATACATGGTCTCTAGCCATATGGGTCCATGCAGTGTAGATTGGCTGCAGTAGGTTCACTGTAGGAGTAGGGTATGCACCTATAAGGAATCTATCGACCTTGATAGAAGAGGAGTGATCCTATGTGATTTGTTAGACTGAGTTCTAAGACCTTGGCCAGGGCAGTAATATAAAGTGGAAAAAGAGTTTTCCACTATCGAACTCAAGTCGAATAAATCTTGACATATGACAGACGATGGGGTTTGACGAGTTGTCCATGACCTCCGTCCTGTAGGGATCCACGATAGTAGGACTGTATCACACGTTAACTGCACCTAGAGGTTCATCATTTCATTCTGCTGGGTAGCCACTACATGCTGCTAGGTGTCACTGGTGGATGGTGGGACTCATAGGGATTATCTTGATGATCGATAAATCCTAATGAGTTGAGTTGGAATCGTTCCAACCCATTGAAAGGAGTTTTCAATGATATAGTGATAGAGATCACAATATATCTCACTACCAGTCAGAATAGAACCTATGGGGTCACACACACTAGAAGTATTGACCGATCCGATGATTGAAATCGTGATTAGGAATCACAAGAAATCAATTTGATTGATAAGAAGTTGAAGAAGGAAAAGGAATTAATTAATTGGACTTGAAACAAGAATCCTACTTCGGGTAGGATACCTAGAGTTCTAATTGGATTAGGACTGGCATTCCTACTTGGAATAGGATTCCTCAATCCTAATGAGATTAGGAGTTTTGAATTAAAATTGGATTCCTACTTGGAGTAGGATTCCTAGAAATCCTAATTGGATTAGGACTTCGGATTCAAATAGAGTCCTAATTGGATTAGGACTAAAATTAAACAAATTCTAATTGGATTAGGATTCCTTAAGTCCTAATTAATTATTAATCTAATGAATCAACATGACTCCTAATTGGATTAGGATTGAAGAGTTCAATTGAGTCATGATCCATTCAAGTCCTAATTAGATTGGGACTAGCATAGATTGAACCCAAATTGGCTAATCCTAATTAGATTAGGATGAAACCATGAGAGAGGCACCTAATCCTCTTTGGAAGAGGATTAGGTTAACCAACTAAGAGGGGCATCAGCCCCTCTCCAATTGCTTGGGGCGACAAGAAGAGAGGAGCTAGGGCCGGCGCCCCCTTCTTTCTTTGGAAAGTTATCTAGGGCTCCAACTTTGGAGGAGCCCTTGATAGCTATAAGAAGCACCATGAGGCCGGCGCCCTAAGCATTGGAGCCCTCTTCCCTTGTGCCGTGGCCACCCTCTTCCTCCCTCTTAGTTGCAGCCGCAAGCAAGAAAGAAGGAACCTCCAAGTGTTGGCGGCCTCCTCCTCTTCCTTTTCTTCATCCAGCGCAAGCAACAGAAAGAAGGCTGTGCAGGGGTTCATCTACTTCCTCTTCTTCATCCTTCTTCTTCCTCCTCTCAAGCACAATCAAGGGTTGATTGAAAGAGAAGAGATCAGCCATCAAAAGAAGTCTTTGCAAGGGAGCTAGCACCCCGGAAAGATAAGAAAGCTTTGATCGGTTCTCTACTTCGTGTGGATACCCGTAGAGGCCGGACGTTTGAACGGCTTCAAACGAACCCTCTTCCAAAACCACGAATTCAGATTTGCGGTGATCATCTACCCGCGCAAGGTGAAGATTTGATCTTCCTATTAGTTTTAAAAGTTTAATTCTTACCTAATTACGAAAGGTCTTGAAACAACGTTCATGCGATGAACGTCGAACTCGTGCATGCCGATTCCGCTGCCATCTGAAAATTTTTGAAATATCAGCGGCATGGGCGGGTTCCCAACAGTGGTATCAGAGCCTAGGCTTCGTAGATTAAGGTAAGAATTAAATATCTAAAGGCTTATTAGATCTGAAAATTGAATGATCATGCATGCTGAAAAATTCTGCATGCAGATTTTTCAGGGGTGCTGATTTTTGCATGCTGATTTTTAAGTGATAAAAAGATGATTCTAATAGCATTGTTAATGGAATTACAAAGTTTAGAATCATGATTAGCATGATCAGCGACCTATGTCATGATATAATCAGTTAGTTTTCAGATCTGAAAATTATAATTGTTGCATACGGTGATGATCATAGGATTCAAACCCTTTTGGTATCAAATGTAATGACCTGCGATGTCATGTAATTTTTCAGATGCTTGCATGCATCTTATTTGATGTTTTGAGAGGCCTGCGTGCCTCCTAAAAGGAGATGTAATTTATTTTTATTTTTATTTTACATTTGGTTGTATTTCTGTGATGTGATGTACATCAACGATCAAGTTGAAGCAAAGGCATGAGATGAAAGGTGATCCAAGCGGTTGATGGCGATGGGATCAAGGGTTGATCAAGGATCGAATCAAGGAGGCTTGGAACCAATTCAAGAGTTGAAGACCACTTGATCGATTGATGTGCATGTGCTTGTAATACGACCTAATTAGAATCCATGATCATCACCTATTTAAAGTTTAGCTTTAATTTGATGCTGCGATTATAACTGCCTGTGATGTGCTGTTTGCATGTGATGTAAATGCGAGTCGGGTAGATAGGTTTACATGTGATGTAGCAAATCCAATTGAGACCTAAATCAAAACCTCCTCAATCAAGTCGAGAGTGAACCGACATGAGCAAGTCATATTAGATTAATTGATCTAATTGGTGTCTAGGAAAGCATGAAAGGTGGTTACTTAATTAGGACCTTACTCTCTGAGTAAGGGGAGCCTCCCACCTGCTTACCTGGCCAATTGTTCGATTACCTCTTATGAAGGGCTCAAGTTGCAAACACTAAGACCTGATTAACCAATATTAAGGCAATAGGTCTTCCACTGTAGTAGAGCTGCTAAGGCCTTTCTGATGTTGATTTGTCTCGGCTGGACACAGTGGTCAAGTTGCATCGGGGGGCTGGACCTCTCTATAGACATGAGATGTTGTAGGGTAAAGGTGGGGTTGGGCACCAATAACTGTTAGGTGAGGACCCAATGACGACTTTATTCCTACGGTTATACGGTGGGTCTGACTTAACTAAGAAATGGGACCAATAACTGTTAGGTGAGGTCTTCATGGCTTAGAGACCAAGTTACACTGCAACATGCTTGAGAAGCATTGTACAAGAGTTGTACACTCATCCATCTATGTGTCACCAATAACTTTTAGGTGAGGTGGCATGTAAATTGGTGGGACCGCAGTACCCACTAGAAACCCTAGTCGTGTAGGATTTCCGTTTTCCTACCAGGGGAGTGTGAGGGATTCGAGAAAATAGTGGGAGTTACATTTGTTCTAAAAGACCTTAGAACAGATTAGGATCAAGTACAAAAGTCTAACTAGAATCTTTACTCTCTGCAGATACAATGTCGGCTTCAAACCCTCTGACCCGTATTCTTGAGACCAACCGACTGACCGGAACCAATTACAAAGACTGGCTTAGAAATCTCAAAATAGTTTTGGACTGTGAGAAGATAGGCTACATACTCGATTCAGATATCCCCACACTACCAGCACGTCCTACTGATGTTCAGCGTGAGTTGCATAAAAAGTGGTTGGATGATGACATTAGAGTAAAATACTATATGATGGCATCCATGTCTAATGAACTCCAATGCCAGCATGAAAATATAAAGACTGCTAGGGACATACTGGCACACCTGCAAGAGTTGTATGGTGAGCAGAGTCGCACAGCTCGTTTTGAAGTGTCCAAGAGGCTTTTCAAAGCGAAGATGCGCGAAGGGCAGTCTGTCCATGATCACGGTCTGACCATGATCAAGGACCTAGAGGAGCTTGAGAAGCTCGGTATGGACATGCACAAGGAATTGCAAGTGGATTTGATCCTACAGTCACTTCCTGATTCATTTGGTCAGTTTATAGTAAACTACCACATGAATAAGATTGAATGCACTAAGACTGAACTAATCAACATGTTGGTAACTGCTGAGGGAGCCTTGAAAGGTTCAAGGGGCAATGTCCTTGCTGCTGAGTTGACTTCTGGTTCCAAGAGAAAGTCTACTTGGAAGAAAAAGAAGCCTGATAAGAAGCAGAAGAAAGACAAGAAGCAAAAGAAGGAAGTTCAAAAGAAAAGGGCTAACGACAAAGGAAAATGTTTCCACTGCAATGTCGAAGGCCACTGGAAGAGAAACTGTCCTTCATACCTCGAGAGCCTAAAGAACAAGAAAGGTGACATACCTTCAGAAGGTATAGACTTGCTCATAATTGAAACTAATCTAACGGTTTCTTCTACTTCTAGTTGGGTTATAGATTCTGGTTCTAGTGCTCATTTGTGCACTACCATGCAGGGTCTAAAGGAAAGTAGAAGGCTGGCGGAAGGTGCGGTAACCCTTCGGGTTGGCAACGGGGCAAAAGTTGCTGCTGTGGCTGTGGGCACCTACCATCTGCGACTACCGTCTGGATTTAGTTTAATACTTAGAGACTGCTATTATGTACCTGTTGCTAGCAGAAATTTGATTTCTGTTTCATGTCTAGCACAGGAAGGTCATGTTTTTATATTTGACAAAGACTGCTGTTCTATTTATTTAAGAAATAAAATAGTCGCACGTGGTTTCATGATTGACAGTCTCTATCATTTACATATGGATGTATCTGTGAATGTTACCGAGCAAGATGTGAGTGCCAAAGGATCCAAAAGATCCAGAGATGAGATAAACCAAAGATATTTGTGGCACCTCAGGCTTGGCCATATTGGAGAGGACAGAATGAACAAAATGGATAAAGATGGGCTTTTAGGCTCATTGACTTCCGAGTCATATCCAGTTTGCGAGTCCTGTCTTCAAGGAAAAATGGCTAGACTACCCTTTGTAGGACATGGGGAGAGGACCACTGAAATACTTACCCTGATACATACAGATGTATGTGGCCCATTCGATGTGCTAGCCAGGGGACGTTATTCATACTTCATTACCTTTACCGATGATTATTCACGATATGGGTATGTGTATCTTATGAGACACAAGTCTGAATCCTTTGAAAAGTTCAAAGAGTTCAAGAATGAAGTAGAAAAACAAACTGGAAAACCTCTTAAGGCTCTTCGATCAGATCGAGGAGGAGAATACCTTAGTGGGGAATTCCGGGACTATCTCAAAGAAAACGGCATAGTCTCACAATGGACACCTCCGGGTACACCTCAACTCAACGGGGTGTCAGAGAGGAGGAATCGGACCCTATTGGATATGGTCAGGTCCATGATGAGCTTCACTGATTTACCTATGTTCCTTTGGGGAGATGCCTTACTCACAGCGATTTATTTATTGAATAGAGTTCCCTCTAAATCCGTTCCTACCACACCGTATGAGATATGGCATGGTAAGAAACCAAGTCTTGGTCATCTCAAGATTTGGGGATGTCCGGCCCACGTCAAGAGACTACAGGCGGACAAGTTAGAGGCTAGGACCATAAGTGCTCGTTTTATAGGATATCCTAAAGAGTCATTAGGATATAATTTTTACGTCTCAGAGGATCACAATGTGTTTGTGAGCCGTCATGCCATCTTCTTGGAAAATCAGTTTATCCTTGATAGAGGCAGTGGGAGGAAAATTGAGCTTGAAGAGAAAGTCTCTGAAAAGCAACGAGTCATGGATCCTATTGAACCCGTTCATACAGAGCCAGTACACGATGTCCCTCGACCACCTCGTAGATCTAGTAGGGTCTCCCATCCTCCCGATAGATACTTAGGTATACTAGAAGAGGATACCGAGGAAATGTTCCTAGTGGGAGATAGGGATCACATACAGGATCCCAAAACCTACAGCGAGGCGATATCTGATATCGATTCCGAGAAATGGCTGGAAGCTATTAAGTCAGAGATAGACTCCATGCATTCCAACCAAGTCTGGACCTTAGTAGATCCACCAGAAGGTATTGTACCTATTGGATGCAAATGGATCTACAAAAGGAAGATAGGTTCGGATGGAGAGGTAGAGACCTATAAGGCAAGGCTTGTGGCGAAAGGGTATAGTCAACGCGAAGGCATTGACTATCAGGAGACCTTTTCACCTGTAGCCATGCTAAAATCCATCCGAACATTGCTTGCCATTGCAGCATTTCATGATTATGAAATCTGGCAGATGGATGTGAAAACTGCTTTCCTGAATGGATATCTTGATGAAGATATCTATATGGAACAGCCTTTGGGTTTCACTTCTAGTGATGGAGATCACAAGGTCTGCAAGCTGCAAAGGTCCATCTATGGACTAAAGCAAGCCTCTCGGAGTTGGAACACTCGTTTCGATGATGCAATCAAAACATTTGATTTCATCAAAAACGAGGAGGAACCATGTGTTTATAAAAAGGTTAGTGGGAGTGCTGTCGTTTTTCTCGTACTGTACGTAGATGACATTCTCCTGATTGGGAATGATATTCCCATGCTAACCTCGGTCAAGGTCTGGTTGTCAAAAGAATTCTCCATGAAAGACCTTGGGGAAGCATCCTATATTTTGGGAATAAAGGTCTATAGAGATAGATCTAAAAGGATGCTTGGCCTGTCACAGAAAATGTACATAGAGGAGGTGCTGAAGAGGTTCAGCATGGAAAACTCCAAGAGGGGTCTCTTACCCCTAAGGCATGGAATTCATCTCTCCAAGAAGATGTGCCCCAACACATCTGAGGAGATTCAACGCATGAGCAAGATTCCTTATGCATCGGAATCATACCCAAACTAGGGCATAGATGGTTCAACAAAGATTGAAGCGATCAAATCTAATAGTGCTTGGTAGAGCTAGGGTGGGGCTAACACGCCGCCCGACGATTCTAGATCAGGATCCTTCACCTAGTCAATTTAAAATTACCGTGAAGAGTCCCTACTCGATCCAACTACCCTAGAGAGAGAGTATAGAGAAAAAGTCAATCCGAGTTCAATCAGGAATCTAGATTTGGTTGTTAATAGCACGGGTCAACCTTGATCAATCAACATGTCTGGCCACGAATCAAGAGAAAGAAACTTTGTAGAGAGAAATAAGAAAGCGAAAGAGACAGAGAGAGGAGAGAGAAAGAAGAGAAGACTCTATTCTTCTCAAAACACGGGAGAGCATGTCTCTTCTTTTCTTCTTTGGGTCAGAGGGGGCGGCAGCCATGGTGGTCAGCCCCGGTGATGGTGGCCACGGGCGGCTCGTTGGCCATTGCCTCGCCGGTGATAGTGGCTGGCCGGCACAAGGAAGAAGGAAAAGAAATCAACAAGAGCAAGGGGTCATCAAACTCGATATGGATCGTGGCCGGTTTCCTAGACCGACAACCATGCAACCTCGACGATCAAGGAAGTAGTGAGGTTCGGCCCGAACTGGCGGTCGGTAGTGGTGAACACGGGAGGAAGGGACGCCGAAATAGGGCACCCTTGTTTTGAATTGAATCCCGACAATTAGCTGGCTCAAACCTAAGCAAGGACAGCTATAAATCTAGGAAAAGAAGGAGAAAGAGGCATAGGGCAATTACCTCGGTCCGATAAGGTTCCGACAGCCCTTTCCGGTGATGAATTGAGAAAGAAGCTCGAGGAAGCAACCTTAAAATTGGCAGTGATTTTCGGCGAATCTGTTGGTAGAAATATGAGGAGGAGAAGGGGAGATATGTTAGATGTATGCCCTAGAAGCCAATTTGGCTGACACATTGTTGATTCTAGGGACATAATTTTGTACTTGACTATTTATTATTGAATAAATAAAAGGCATCTTTTCATTCATATTGTTTATGTGTCTATGAATCGTCCAAGAAATTAATAAGATGATGATACATATTCTCAAGAGTTGAGAATTTGAGCCATGTATCATTGGTGATTAATTTCTAAATGCTCCTGATCAATGGATCATCACGAGGACGGTGATCGATCCGATCAGTGCACAGATCACTTTCCTTCTGGATGGACGAGACTTGAGTCCACAGTGTAGGGACACTGAAGTGATAGTGCAGGTGCTTGTTAGAGAACAAGGGTACTGAGCGTGACCAAGACAAGAAGTCACTTGGATGTCTATCCACTCGTCAGTGACTTGCTCGATGTTGCAGTAGTGTGACTGGTCCTTTGACCTGCGGTGCTTCGGCTACTCACAGTGAGGTTATTGTAGTTTGACTGCACACATACATGGTCTCTAGCCATATGGGTCCATGCAGTGTAGATTGGCTGCAGTAGGTTCACTGTAGGAGTAGGGTATGCACCTATAAGGAATCTATCGACCTTGATAGAAGAGGAGTGATCCTATGTGATTTGTTAGACTGAGTTCTAAGACCTTGGCCAGGGCAGTAATATAAAGTGGAAAAAGAGTTTTCCACTATCGAACTCAAGTCGAATAAATCTTGACATATGACAGACGATGGGGTTTGACGAGTTGTCCATGACCTCCGTCCTGTAGGGATCCACGATAGTAGGACTGTATCACACGTTAACTGCACCTAGAGGTTCATCATTCCATTCTGCTGGGTAGCCACTACATGCTGCTAGGTGTCACTGGTGGATGGTGGGACTCATAGGGATTATCTTGATGATCAATAAACCCTAATGAGTTGAGTTGGAATCGTTCCAACCCATTGAAAGAAGTTTTCAATGATATAGTGATAGAGATCACAATATATCTCACTACCAGTCAGAATAGAACCTATGGGGTCACACACACTAGAAGTATTGACCGATCCGATGATTGAAATCGTGATTAGGAATCACAAGAAATCAATTTGATTGATAAGAAGTTGAAGAAGGAAAAGGAATTAATTAATTGGACTTGAAACAAGAATCCTACTTCGGGTAGGATACCTAGAGTTCTAATTGGATTAGGACTGGCATTCCTACTTGGAATAGGATTCCTCAATCCTAATGAGATTAGGAGTTTTGAATTAAAATTGGATTCCTACTTGGAGTAGGATTCCTAGAAATCCTAATTGGATTAGGACTTCGGATTCAAATAGAGTCCTAATTGGATTAGGACTAAAATTAAACAAATCCTAATTGGATTAGAATTCCTTAAGTCCTAATTAATTATTAATCTAATGAATCAACATGACTCCTAATTGGATTAGGATTGAAGAGTTCAATTGAGTCATGATCCATTCAAGTCCTAATTAGATTGGGACTAGCATAGATTGAACCCAAATTGGCTAATCCTAATTAGATTAGGATGAAACCATGAGAGAGGCACCTAATCCTCTTTGGAAGAGGATTAGGTTAACCAACTAAGAGGGGCATCAGCCCCTCTCCAATTGCTTGGGGCGACAAGAAGAGAGGAGCTAGGGCCGGCGCCCCCTTCTTTCTTTGGAAAGTTATCTAGGGCTCCAACTTTGGAGGAGCCCTTGATAGCTATAAGAAGCACCATGAGGCCGGCGCCCTAAGCATTGGAGCCCTCTTCCCTTGTGCCGTGGCCACCCTCTTCCTCCCTCTTAGTTGCAGCCGCAAGCAAGAAAGAAGGAACCTCCAAGTGTTGGCGGCCTCCTCCTCTTCCTTTTCTTCATCCAGCGCAAGCAACAGAAAGAAGGCTGTGCAGGGGTTCATCTACTTCCTCTTCTTCATCCTTCTTCTTCCTCCTCTCAAGCACAATCAAGGGTTGATTGAAAGAGAAGAGATCAGCCATCAAAAGAAGTCTTTGCAAGGGAGCTAGCACTCCGGGAAGACAAGAAAGCTTTGATCGGTTCTCTACTTCGTGTGGATACCCGTAGAGGCCGGACGTTTGAACGGCTTCAAACGAACCCTCTTCCAAAACCACGAATTCAGATTTGCGGTGATCATCTACCCGCGCAAGGTGAAGATTTGATCTTCCTATTAGTTTTAAAAGTTTAATTCTTACCTAATTACGAAAGGTCTCGAAACAACGTTCATGCGATGAACGTCGAACTCGTGCATGCCGATTCCGCTGCCATCTGAAAATTTTTGAAATATCAGCGGCATGGGCGGGTTCCCAACAAGATATATAGGCGCGATCCTAGAGTTCGAATCGAACTCAAATCGCCTTATCGGAGTCTCTGACTACGCTGGATTCGGAGGAGGAAGAAAACTCCTAACCAAGGTCTTCTTCCCTGTTTCCCCCACACCTGAGCACGGGTTGACCTTGTGCCTGGCCTATTCGGGCCGGCCCACAAGTCTACAAGCAGGGTTGGTCTAGGTCGGGCTGGGATTGGCCACTCCAGGCCGGCACATGAACCCTTTTTTTTTTTTTTTGCCTTTTGGGCCAAAGCGACTGGGCTGGTCAAGTGGACTAGCCCAACTCGGTATCACGCCCGGGTATTACAGTAGATTTTGGAGTAGCTTTTATTGTAATGCCCCAGGGCAGCCTTTCCGTCATAAAAAAAAGTAGATGATGCTATATTATGAAGAAGAGAGTTATTTCGAGGGGGAGGCACGTAGCGCAGATAACCAAGTCTTTGACGGCTTCATGGGAAAGCTTCGTCCACCTTGGAGAAAACTGCAAGAAACCGTGGACGGTGCCCACCTCACCTCTATGGATGGAGAGCGCGATGAAAACGACTAAATATTGAGAATAAGATAGACGAGAGCCCATTTTCCCCATTTCTGTGGGAGATATAAGGGTCATATTGCAACAAATTGAAAGTAAAGGGATCTAATTATAATTGTTTAAAGAAAGGGAGACTAAGAGTCACGAGGCCAAAGTTAATAAGGTCTCATTAACTAATTTTATTTGCCAAAAATTATTTATCTTTGACCAATACCAGTATCTTTCCAATACGAAATATATTATTTGGTTTGTTAATTCACGATCCAAATCTTCCCCGATCAAATATTTAGGAGGATTCTCTACATTTTTTTCTTCATTTAGCATCATGATCACATATTTGGTAATGTGAACTCTTCAATACGAGACTCATTCATCACCTCTTCGTTTTTGTCTCCATTCCTAGGGCGATGCTAGCAAGCTCTTTTCTTTTCCTTTTTTAGTTTTTTCCTGTTCCATGGCGCACCTTTCTTTTCTCTCATTTAAGTTGCATGCAAATTAAGCATGCATTGAATAGTCATATAAAACAAACACAAACAAATATATTTACATGCATGGATAGGCTTTCTTCATGCATGGATGAAATTCCTGTTCATCCTCCAAATAAGAAAAAAAATTATTATCATTGGATACTAGAAAATTTTGGGGGGTTAATACTTGTTGGAGCTTTAATTAAAAAAATAAAATTTCTTATCCCCTAAACTGTATTTGTTTTAAATGCTTTAAAATATTTTTTTTATAAGATGCCTTTTTTAAAGAGTTGTGACTTCTCGAAAGAGAAAGTAGATATGGTGTTTCCAAAATATGACGCCTTTTTGAAACCATCACGTCTCTTCAGTCTTCCAAATAGAGTTTATAAATAGACTCCTCCGAGATTAATAAAAAAAACAATCCAATCCCTCTCTCTCACTCGCACTTTGTCTTCCGAGAATTTGTTCCACATCTTTCATTCTTTAACTTTCTGTTTTCTATTTTTTTTTCTTTTTGGACGTCTGAAGGAGTTGGTCAGGTCAAGCCTCCCTAGCAATCGTGTTCGTTAAAGGAGGGTTGGCCTGAGCCGTATTGTTACACTTTGGAGACGAGATCGTCACAAACTTGTATATAGAAGGCGAATTACATTCTTAGGGCAGTGGATATCATACGTCTCGATTTAGGCAAGCTCTTTTCAATCTTCTAATTTTATACTAGTAGATTATTCCTTTATCATACTTATATAAAATAAAGATATAGCAATTTCTAGGCAAAATATTTCCAACAATACTATCCAAGGAAAGACTTAAACCATTATATAGCTTTCAGTCTGATTGGTACCTAAGATTTAGCAGTTTTTGCAAAAGAATTTCCAAAGTTTGTTTTGAGTGACTAAAAGTGTACATTGAACACCTTTTTCTCATTCTTGGTACTGTTGTTGACCTTTCTTTGAGCCTTTTTCTTGAGATTTCGAGTTATATTTCAGTTTATATTTTAACTGAACTCTATTAAATAATTTAAAGATAGTTTGAAACAATTGAAGGAGTTTTTGAGCCATTTACCTTTTTTTAAGTTCGTTGGTATTTGGAGGCTGCCAAGTGCATTGGCATAGCTAGCAGGTATTACCTCGGTTGTCACCCATCTCATAGGTGCTTGGTCTTTGAGAGGTTTAGTATTTAAACTTTGGTAGTAATATATTACTACTATACTGTCCAGTAATAATTAGGGTGGGTTTTTAAACCTTTGGAGAGACCTTAGGATATTTATCAAAAGGATGCCATCTGAATTTTCTATTGTAATCTTTTGCATTGTCTAGCAGGTAAATGGTAGTTCCACAACGCTATAATTTAAATCTTTAATTTATATTTGAAATAACTGGAGCAAAATCCTTAGCACAATTCGCTAATATAGCATGCTCTAGACATTCAAATTGATATATTTGAATGTGTGCCCATAAAGCTTCATTTTTATGGCTTTTTAAATTTTAGCCATGTTTCTATTAAAGAATAAGGAAATAGCCCCGCTCAGTGAGCAACAACATAGGCTATCACGAAAATCCTCTTTCTTAATATTTATACCCACTAGATTTGTTCTTTAATAAAAAAATATACAAAATAAAAGATGGAGTATACTGATCCTTTTTTTTCTCTTCTTTCTTCTAAAATTAAGGTGAGCTAGAGTTCATAAAAGGAAAAATTGTGGTAAGGATAATATCAAACCTAGCGTTCAACAATATTCAATTAACTTTAGCAACTTAGTCAATTGCACCCTTATAGTTATGTATGGTTGTTATGTTTATTAGTTTCACTCCATAGAAGTTTGATCATTAAAATCAAATCTATTCATAGAATAATATTTTCTGAAATAAATCACATGCATCATAATGCTAAGATTTTTTATGTCCCTATATTCAATATGAGACTGTGGTGCCAAATTATCTCTTACATCTTCATATTTTTGTTGATAAAAAAAAAAATTCTTAGGCAAGACTACAAAATATAAGATAGTCAATTTATATTGTCAGTCCATCTAGATTAAGGGTGGCAATTTACTCCACCCTATCATATACCTAACTCAATCTGTCCCTAATGGGGCGGGTTTTGCTTGACTCACAGCGAACACATGATATATGCGAGTAATGATAAAACCTGTTTAGAATCCGAATCCGATATCTGAATATATATTTCTTCACAAATCTCTTCCTCAAGATAAAAAAATATTTTGTTTGCAAAAAAAAATAATTTTTGTGTAGTTCACCCAACCGAATTCGTCCAACCTACTCCATCCCGCCCAATTTCAACATAAATATGGAAAGAATATAGGTAATGATCTACTCGGCCCATTGCCATCCTTACGCTTAGTCAAAGATAATTACTATGTTTTGCCAACAAACTAGTCAAAACTAAATCTTGACCACTGTGAAATCTGAAATAAACGGGATCTAGTTACCTAATTGTGATGCGATGGGACCCAACAACGTAGCAATTAAGCTTGATGCCATATGGCATGAGCCTATTGGAGAAATGAACAAGAACATTGCTGTTCTCTGCACGAAACGTGGCAGCGGAGAGTTTGAATCTTTGCATGGAATAGGCCCAAAGCATTTTTCAATAGATAATATTTTCATGCATTTTCAATCTCAGCCGTCCACCTGGAAAATGTAGGAAAAAATAGACCTTAGGTTAAAACTAAATGGTTCGCTAATGATATAATTAGTTTCCATCATTAATTAATTAAACACCCGAGACGGTTGGTAATCCAAATCAAGGAGGAAATCCAATAGGAGCCTTCGCCATTAAATTAAACTCCCCTAAATCCTCCCTTTCCCCTATCGTCCCCCCTTCCCCTGCGTGTCGCCCGCTGCTAAAGTGCGCCGGACGCGGATCCTTTATAGCACCGCGTCACCATTTCTCTCCTCTCTCCTCTTCTCCTTCCGCGAGAGGAAGCGATGGCTCGGGAGCTCTTCTCCCGGCGGGGTCCGCATCCGGCCGACCCCCGGCTCCCCTCCGACGGAACGCACCGGCCGGCGATGGATCGCCGGCACCGGGCCCATGCGGCAGCGCGGAAGGGCTTGACGTGCCGGCCGTCGCGCGTCATCATCGGCGGCCTCGGCCTCGCCGTCGTCGTTTTCTTCGCCCTGGGGCTCTGGCAGCAGAGCACCATAATGGGCAGGCTCGGGGACGACGCAGCCGGCCGCCGCCGCGGAAGCGGCGGGGGCCGGCCGCTTGGTAGCGTGCTGCGATTCGTTCCGGCGGATCTGCAGCGGCGGTTCGAGGAGCAGGGCGGGCTCGATAGGCTGAGATCTGAGCGGGAGCCCGGCATCCGGCGGCCAAGGGTGGCGCTGGTGAGTGATTCTTAATCCCTTGGGATTGCTTCTTGATCTCTTTCTTTCAGGTTCTTGGTTCAAGATTCTGGGTTTTGAACGTTTTTCGTCTCTTTTCGTTGCTGTTGGATTTGATTAGAGGAAATTCATGCCAAGAATCTTGCATCTCAATTCATCGTTCTTTCATGTTTGTTTTCTTTTTCTCTCGAGCTGGAAATTTCTTTTCACTACAGTTCTGGCGGATTTTGAGGATACACCACAGACTGTTTTCACTTAGAGTCACTTGCATTAGGTTTTGCTATATGCTCTGATTCAACTGAATCTAATCAGATTCTTTTGTCTTATAATCCTAACAACTACAATGCTGTCAGTTTCCAATTCGAATCTTCTTGACGTATTGGGTACGTCATTCTTATTACATTACTCTTTTCCCATCATGTTAATGATGTGAGAGTAGTGGTGATAGAAATGAATTATGCTATGTAGATTACATGTGAACTAAGTGGCACAAACCACAAGCTAATACTAATCTGTCATGGAAATAACTGAGCTACATTGCACTCCAAATTCATCACCCCCATCAGATCTATAATTGGAATGCTTTCAACAACCCTTATTCCTAGGGAGTATGGAAAGAAAAGAATTTAATCCTAGACTAGTAGTTATTTGAGACTCACCCGCTCACCAGATGAGATCAAAAATAATTGAACCAAGGAATCATAAAGAAAGTACTAGGGCTCAAAGTCAGCTTTGAGTAGATATAGTATACAATTGAATTGGAATGAAAGCCAAGAATCATAAAAGGCATTCGACCCATATTATCTAAAAATTCACTTCTTCATTTGACCTATCTTTTTTGGTAATTTGATGCCAAAACTGAAGGCTGATTCAGGTTTACACTCCTTAGAAATCCTGCTTTCTTGATGTATAAACTAGAAGAATCACTTGGAGCTTTCGGAAGTTTTAGTTGCTTCTCCGAGCCATTGGCCTTTGCTATTGTGATTCAAGAAACTTTTAACGTAAAAATGATTAAGTTCTTTTGCTGCAAAAATCAACCCCTTGGAGAGAATCTTAATAGTTTCTTTGTTTTATGCGACAACCTTAACTAGTTAGGACAGTAATAAGATTGATCTTATTTCGCACATGATGCATTCAAACCCTTATGATGTTCTGTTACTTGTTTTTAACATTGATTCTTGGGTGCTGATCTTTCATTGTATAATTAGCCTTAGTCCAACATGAATGTGGCTTGATTTAGGTCCAACCTAGATTCGTGACCCAGCTCCATGGATCAAAATTGGGTCACCATGAAGTTTAAAATTTGCAGTATGCTGGTATGGTACTTATCATTATGTTATATCATACCAACACAGGGTATGGGCCATTATAAGAATTTTGAAAAAAGTTCAAAAACACTTTTAGGGTTGATATTGAGTGGTATGGGTTGGTATGATGTGGTTTGAGCTACTTCAAGGCGGTATAATTGGTTTGAGTTGGTTAGCTTGTGAAATCGCCCCTAGAGATGCGGTATACCAAACCTTTGGTTGTTAAGGTACACACTGGTTGGTATGGAATATTATGTGTGAGATTTGAATTTTCAGTTCCAATGTTGACTTGGCTCTCCTATTAGGCTATGTAATTTCATTCAAAACTAGAATAGCCTTGCTAACCCAAACTTGACTTAACGAGACCTACTAAAATTTATCAAAAATGCTAGGACCATAAATATCAACTTCTTTGTGGACCTTTTGACAATATAGAATCATATTTTGGTTCCAATGGTTGATAAAAACCAATTCAGGTTAGTTAGAGTTCATATCGGACCTGGTGGAGGTACATTTCATGTCAAACTTGCACCATTATGTCTCACTACCAACACCCTCTAGAACTGTTAATTACAAATTGATAACAAGAATAGCCATCATCAATGCAAATCTATGAATAAATGCGTCAAATATTTCCTAAAGCAAATTGATTTCTAAAATTCAAGGACCATAAAAGCAACACTGAATTTGTTTATTGTTAGCTCATGTATTTGATAGAATAAGTTAGCGATGCATGTCTGGTCCATATTTGAGATAGTTCTTTTTTTCCAGTCCAAGCCTGATCTTTTGATTGAATCAGGTTATTCTTGGGTCAGTCCCTAACTATATAGTTATATTTGTATTGCACTTTTGCTTCATTAATACTTTTTTCCCATCAAAGATGCATTTTTATTGGTTTTTTCTTTGAGATATTAGATTCGGAATTGTATAACATAATTTTCTATTGTATTTTTATTATGAGAGTTTGCTTTCCCCTACTTTGGCCTTACAATTGTATATAAAAGATATAGAAACCCATATTTGATCACTTTATTTTTTAACTCCACTACGAAACACTGCATTATTAAATAATGTGATGCTGCTAGAAATTCCTCTCAGGCACCAATTATGTGGACTTCCTCTTAGCATCATAAATCTTTCAGTTGATTTACAGAAGTAGTCTTAGTAGTTCAGCATCCACAACCTTCTTTTTGTCCACCAATTACATGACAACATTTAAATATAAATGGCTCTAAGTTGAAAATTTCTTAACCCGTCTCAATAATTGGATGGATGTTTTATGTTCTGAGTTTGGCATTAAATCCCTGAGACTGAGAACCATAGATTTTTTATTTGGGTTGTACTTAGAACAACAGTCTAGGGAGCCCTGTGCGCTGAGCCACTGTTTGTATACTATGACACGACAATGATATTTTTCTGTCAACTGACTTTGGCGATGTTCATTATCTCAGGTCATAGGAAGTATGGACAAAGATTCGCGAAGTTTGATGCTATTAACTTTGGTGAAAGATCTTACAGAGCTGGGATATAGATTTACAGTGAGTTACTTTCGCATTCTCCTAGAGAATCCTGCGTCACTTACATGATGGAAGCTCTTGCAAAGCCACATCTCTATATATGTTTGTGTATGCTAATTTCTATCTAGCAACATTGTTAAAGCCTAGTTGCATCAAACTCATATTAAAAATACATTATCCAAAAGGGTAATATTATTAATGCTAAAAAAGTTTCCCATTCTTATCGATAAATGAAATTTCATTTG
The DNA here is from genome assembly GCF_051530095.1 of Phoenix dactylifera. Taxonomy (NCBI): domain Eukaryota; kingdom Viridiplantae; phylum Streptophyta; class Magnoliopsida; order Arecales; family Arecaceae; genus Phoenix; species Phoenix dactylifera. Next base: position 33,443,478 of record NC_143192.1, on the reverse strand, counting down.
TGAAATTTGATTTATTGTATATGTTCCTGTATCTTGTCTAGAAGTTCTGCTAACAAATTTTTGATAGATAGTATAATCCAAAGTGCTGACATTTTCTTGTAAATTTTGTGTTGTTCTTATATTAGAAATCTTAGTGGTCTTCCATTGATTCAGTTTATCTTAGATTATGCTTTACTTATATGGAAACAATGATCATCTCATAGGTTCCAGTTGCTTCTGCAAGAAAGGCAGGACTATTTGGAGTCTGATTTTTGTAAGGCATTTTTAAATTGGGGAAAGTTGTAGGATTGTTGAATAATGATCGTTAGTGGGAGATTCTACATGATCGTACAAGACAATATGAAGGTCACTAGTACAAATTCTAAAATGACATCAAGGACATTCTATTCTAAGTTGTTATGGTGCAATTTTTGACTGCAATCTGTCATTCCATGTTAATTTTTTCTTCTAGAAATGGTGTTTATGGATTTCTGGGATCATTTTCTTGTTATAATTCAGAAACTCCCATCAATACTCTAATGTTTAGATAAACCTTCTTGTTTCTGTACAACAACTTCATTTTGTGTCTTTTTAACTAAGTTTGTTGTTAAGATGAGATTGTCGCCGAGATTAAATCAGTCAAGTTTTCAATTATAGTAGTAAGTTGGTGTATATGGATGATATCTTTTCATGATGTGGTGCTTAAGCCATCAATCTTGATGTTTTGGGTAGGGTTGTTTTTTCAATTCTTCATCTGTGGATACAGTTTTATTAAAAACAATTAGAAATGTCAGGATGGTAGGTTAGTTTCTTTGTTTGATCCCTTTATTTCCATTGACATAATCTCTACTAATATATGATTAGTTCTGAATTGGAAAAACATCATTTTTTCTAATACTATGACTGAAATAAACTTAATAAAAGCTAGAGGCCTGGTAATTAGGAGACAGAATGGAGTGAAGGTGGAACTTTGCAGAATGCTGAGTGGACTTCGTGATGACATAGATTCCATTTGTCTGACTTGTGTAGATGGTCCTTAAGAAAGCTTTAGACAGTATGCTTGTAGTTAGCCTACTAGGTGATACTACCAACAAGGAACTAGATGGGACCAAGCATAGCTATGAAGGTGTTGTAGTAAAAAAAGATAGAAAATGATTTAAAAGCTGTTTGTGAAGAACAAGAACTAATGCTTTAGGCGCATTGGTTGCCCGGGTAATACCACTAAAAGCAAAGAGCAAGTGAGATGACTTTTTGGTAATTAAGGCTTCAAATCTGGCATTTTTTTCTCTAAGGAAGTCAAGCAATGGATGGCGATAGGTTCAAGGGAAATCTTAAAAATCTACAGACTATATGCTTGTGTAGTGGGAGAACTTGTCAAAGTAGAGGAGATGTGAAAAAGTATTTAGGATATGAAAATAGAATTGGTGGGTTACTGAAGGCTTGTTTGTTAAGAACTTGATCAAGAAGATTGAAGAATGTTTAGGAAAGTTTCTTGACTTGGGATGGGTATCCTATTATATTACATTCTAAAGATTAGACCTTCAAAAAAATGAGATAGATGGAATAAATTAAAATTTCTCATATTTTTCCATGATGATTTGTTATAGTTTGTCTATTGTTAGATCAAAAGCTAACGACGTTTCATAAAAATATAGATGACAATCCTGTCTTCCATGGCATGCATAACAAAAGACATCTTAAGATATACAATTGGAAGAAAGAAGACAATGTGGAAGCTATTATTGTCAAAGACGCACCTAGGTGCAAGGTGCATGCAAGGCTTAGCCTAAGCACCTAGCTTAGCCGCCCTAGGCAAGGCTCCTTTGATTAGGTGTTGGAAAAGAATCCTTTTTTAGCACTTTGATAAAAGCCCGAGTGCAAATGCAAAGTGTGCCCTCCAACTTTGATCCTAGTCATAGGATTTCAATCACATTTGATAATGATGACCAGCTTAAAAAAAGAACGGGAGAGAGGATTAGGATCCGAAGTCCTAATCAAGAGGAACCATCTAGCGAATTGGAAGCTTCTTCTTTTTGTCATTCTCCTTCCCCATCTCCTTTCTTCTTCTTCTTTTTCTCCTTCTCCTTCTCCTTCTTCTTCTCCTAAATCTCCTCCTCCTTCCGCTCCTTCTTCTCCTTCGCCTTCTCCTCCTCCTCCTCCTCCCGAACATAAACATGATCTTACTATTCAAAGAAGTCATACCAGTGACAATCACAAATAGACGTTATATATTAAAGTCTATGGGGTTGAATTTTAGAATTATATTAGATTTTCCTGATTCTATCAATTCTCCATTAAAACATTTGATATCAGTTTTGAATTATGACAATGTGCAAATATACTTGAGCTTGATGGTTCGTTATCCCTTCTGACTTACATTGTAATGAATTTTTGTGATATGGTGCATTGTAACAAATATGCATCCATACCCGCTGTCCGACATAAAGTGATACATGATGCATGGGACTGCATCAAGCCGGTAAGATTGCTGCTTGGTGTAGGATCATATGCATGGTGTACTAGGAACTATCACTGGAATCTAATGATAAGAACTTTCTCTTTTGTTATTTTGCTTTGCGAACACTCTAGTTGTAATATTTTCTTCACATACTTTTTTTTCCTATTTTAATTCAGCCTTCTTTTAGTTGAATATCCTTTTATGTATCATATGCATGTCTAGTTGAGCCAATATGTGACTGTGGATCACGATATAAATTTGTATGGAGACTACTATTTCTAGCTATTGATGTACAAGATACACTTTTGTGAGTAGGAATTCCTCTCTTGTTTTTTGGGTTTCTAGATACTAGTCTGGGATTATTATTTTTTATTTCTGAAACGGCATTAATGTCTATCTAGCAAGCATCTATCATCCAGAAAATGACCTCCTGATTGAATAAAATATTTCTTTTCTATTGTCATAACAAGGGGCTTCGTGAAGTTCACTATGAAAATCTATGTTTTTTAAATTTTTCCTTTTTCAATAGCAATAATGGGAACTTATTGCCTTTTGATCTGGATATTTTGATTGGCATGCGGAAGGTTCTTGTTAGTGTTTTTCTCATATTCTATATAAGCATTCTAGATTTTGTACATGCTGCTGATATTTCAGATTTTTCCTGCTCTATCAGGAAAGTGCACCTCTACTAGTTCTTTGCTTAGCGTTCTGAAAGTGAGAGACAGCTAGATCTTTGGCTGCTAATTCCTAGTTGTTTATGCTTCTGCTTGTCTCTGTAATATTTCTTATTATTTTTCCCCATTTTAGTGATGCTTACATGCTTATGTGATTATGTTTCTTTCTGGCCATCTTGTTATACCATGCTATATAAACATTAAATATTAAGCAGATTTTCGCACTCAAATATGGGGAAGCTCACAGTTTGTGGACATTTTCTGGTTATCAAGTATCATTTCTAAGTACTAAGCAAGATTCCAAACTGGAGTATGGCTCTATTGACTGGTCAAAGTGAGTTTTGGTCTGTGACATGCATGCATCCATGAACATATCTGTCATTATTTCTTTTGAATTAAGTATTTCAACTAAATCTTTTCACTAAGTATGTCTTTTGCTTGCATTGGCATGTAGCATAGTTGAATTATCCTTTTCTGTTTCAGTCATGTTGGCAATGATGGTATTTTCCTGACTATTGTAAAAACTCTTTGTTCATATGTGATAGCTATGAAGGTGTTATTCTAAGCTCTCTTGAAGGCAAACAAGTGATTTCAAGGTACATACATATTCTCTTAACTTACATATTTAAACCCCTACACCCTTTTTGAACTGTCAAAACTGTCCATTTATTATACTGTGATGATGATATTGATGTTCACATATATTGACAAAGGAATCACTAAGGTAAGGAATAATATTCTTGAAATATTCAGTATTTTTGTCAGATAACTAGAAGAAATCTAATTTTTTTTAAGATTAATTTCTAGACTGGAAGAAACAGCATGATGGATTAGTCGAATTAGTGAATGTTAAGCCAACTATAGGGGCTGGATTTACATATCCTTCTATGCAAACCCTTCATTGAGCTGCATGCTCCATTGATTGTAGCTTCCTATTTATGTACGATTTTCTTAAAATTGGTTCAACCTGAAAATGGTGTGAGACTAACATGATGTCCAACTATAATAGCTGAGTTTCATACGTATACCTAAGTGCATGCATAAATACTTGTATATTTGCAAGCATTTATCAAGATGATTTGTTAGTCATGTATATAAAAATATATAGGCATGCCCAGGGTTTTAAAGTGCTAGATGCTGGTGTCATGCTGGACTGGCACTACCGTACTATGTGCCGCATGCGTGTCTTGCCATGTGCATGTGGTTATGTTTCACTTTCATGCACTAGAATAATGAAAAATGCTCTTTTTTAAAAAATAATTGACCATGTTAAACATCTTGTTGAGGTGTTTAAATGTTGTTTCATCTAAAAAAGAAAAGAAAAGAAAAAAATATACTATTAAGGTAAAAGAACATGGTTTTACCCCTAACAATGCATTGGAGCCAACAAAATCACATTAGGTTACAAAAGTAGACAAAATTGTGCTAAAACATGTAAAATCATGAAAAATAGACAACTCATGATGGAGTATCAATTTATTAATTAATAACATCCTAAGTTATTCCTTTACCTTACAACACTATTAATGTGTCTATACTAGTATCAAATACATATTTTGCCTCACCTTTGTGCATATTGACTGTTTAACAACCTGCTCAACATTCTTATCAGCTGGTAGGTCAATGTTTTATATATATATATATTATGGAGGTATTGCCACTATCATGAGAAACTCATGTATTATTAGTAATAGTATCATAATAACATGTGCCCATGCTAGTATCAAATACATGTTTTGCCTCACCTTTGTACCATATTGAATGTTTAGCAACCAGCTCAACATTCTTATCGGCTAGCAGGTCAATGCTTTATATATATATATATATATATATATATATTATAGAGGTATTGCCGCTATCATGTGAAACTCATGTATTATTTGTAATAGTATGATACTATAGCCATAACCATGTGAATCAAGCATTCTCCTAATTATCACAGGTAGTAAATTTGTGAGCACCTCTATGTCATGCTAATGACTTGCCAACATTTCTTGGGGTGGCTAATTTAATCATTTTCTGTTTCTGTGCATGTATTTTGTGTTGACCAAGGTTTGCCGAACTAGTACCAAGACCTGTACTAGTCGGCGGATGGGTCGGTACGGTACCGGTTCGGTATCGTACCGACATGGTATGCTTGGGGGTGCGATTTCGAATTGGCACGCCTATTTTTTTTTTTTTTTTGAGTTTTCAAGTTCAATTAATTGGTAATCAATCTTTTTCAACTTTTTCAGTGATTTTAAGTCTAATTTGATATTTTTTTGATATTTGTTGATATTTCTATGATCTTAGTTTAATCTGAATGATACATTTTATTGTTTTAAAACGATACAAAATATAAGATCATTAGTGAGATGCTACATGCTAGAAGATGTCAAATGATCTGAATCCATCTCAATGAAGGGTTCCTTTCATTAAATAAAAAATTCTTTCCTTAATTACAGCCTACCATCAATCTCCTATCAATCAAAATCTTCCTAAACAACTGTTGCCTATCTATGGATATACACTATATAAGGAAACTATATACAACTGTTGCTTATCTATGGATATACACTATATAAGGAAAAATTACAACACACTGACACCAACACACCCACACCAACACACACACAGCTGTACACTGTACAGTGTACACACTGACATCCCCCCTCAAATTGATGTTGGCCGATCAAGAAGCATCAATTTGTCAACCATGAACTGACGCCGGTGACGTGGTAGAGCCTTGGTAAACACATCAGCTGTTTGAAGGTCGGTGGAAATGTGAGGGAGAGTAATCACATGTTGATCAAGTGCTTCACGAATGGAATGACACTCTACTTCAATATGCTTGGTGCGTTCATGAAAGACCGGATTGGCAGCAATTTGAATAGCACTTGTGTTGTCAGCATGAAGTGGAGTAGGGGTAAGTTGAGGAATACCAAGTTCGCCCAATAGGCCCCGAAGCCACACAATCTCAGAGCATGCTGATGACATAGCACGATACTCAGACTTAGTGGAGGACTTCGATACTCGATCTTGCTTCTTTTTCAAGAAATAAGAGCATTGCCAAGAAACATGCACCAACTAGTAACCGAACGATGAATATCCGCACAACCAGCCCAATCAACTGTAGAGAAGACCTAGTAGGAAAGAATAACCCTTGATCAGAAGTACCCTTCAGATAATGAAGAATACGTCTCATCATGGCCAAGTAGAAATGTCGAGGTGCCTGCATAAACTGACTGACCTACTGGACTGCAGAGGAGATATCAGGCCTGGTAATCATCAAATAATTCAAACTCCCTACCAGCTGCCTATATAGGGATGGATCAGATAATAGCTCACCCTTCTCCTAACGTAGCTTCAAATTTACCTCCATAGGTGTAAGTATCGAGTTTCCTGACTGAAGACCTGCAAAATAATAATCTCCTAGGTATACTTGTGCTGATGCAAAAGCGTATCAGTCGGAGTAAGTTGCACTTCAAGGCCAAGAAAATACTGTAGCGGACCAAGATTCTTCATATGAAAGGAAATCTTGAGGTGCTGCTGCAGCTGCTCAAGAAGCACAACAATCCTAGTAGCAATTTTTCTAAGAAAGAGAGAGGAATCAAACTGACTCTGAGTAAAATCAAAATCAAGAAGAGTAGTACGAAACTTCTCAAACCATGCACGCAATGCCTGCTTTAACCCGTACGGAGACCGCTTCAATCGACAAACCTCAGAGGAGTGAGTGAACATGCATGGAGGAGTCATGTAGATCTCTTTCTTCAGATCTCCATGTAAAAATGCATTCTTCACATCCATCTGTCGAAGAGACCGTCCCTTCGAGGCAGCCATGGCCACGATGGTTCGTACGGTAGTCATCTTAGCCACGGGTGCAAAGGTCTTCTCATAATCAAGACCATACGCCTGTCGATTCCCAAGTGCCACCAGACGTGCTTTATACCTTTCTATGGAACCATCAGGCTGCAGCTTGATTGTATATACCTATTTGCATCCAACAAGCTTCACCCCATCGGAACACGGTACGATATCCCAGGTGTGGTTGTCTTGAAGAGCCTGAAGCTCTTCTTGCATAGCTCGCTGCCAACATGCTTGAGTAGAAGCTTGAGAGTAAGACGAAGGCACAGAAGTAGTATCTAGAGTTGCCTGAAGCGTTGTATGAGAGAAACCATACCTATCCGGAGGGCGAGTGACATGGGTTGACCATCAAGGTTCAGGCGCGACTGGATCAGGCGTTGGTTCAGTGTCAGAAAGAGGCATTGGGGATAGTGGGCGATGTCTCTAATACACGACCTCTGGCTTAAAACGCTCAATAGTACAAGGCACATCATTAAAAGTAAGAAGCATAACGGAAGTGGAATCATGAGTGACACGAGACTGAAAGAAATATTGGTTTTCAAAGAAAACCACATTTCGAGAGACACAGAGCTTGTTAGCAGCCACATCATAACACACAAACCCTTTATGTGCATTACTGTACCCCAGAAATGCACACCGAGCAGCTTGAGTAGCAAGCTTGTGATGTTCAGTGGGTGGCAAGTGAACAAAACAAACACAACCAAATGTGTGGAGAGAGTGATACTCAGGAGCAACACCAAACAAACGAGAATACGGAGAATCATAGTGTAAAATCTAGGAGGGCAAACGATTAATCAAATAAATAGCCGTAGATAGGGCTTCTACCCAAAATTTAGTAGGCATAGAAGATTCAATCAACAAGTTACGAACAACATCCAAAAGATAAATAGGATTGCGATTTAGCAAACCAGCCTGTGCAATCTCAAATTCTGGTCTTAGCTTCATCAGAAATTGATCTCTTTGACTCTCAGCATGGACTACTTGTAGTGCCGCTAGTGCTTCCTTGGGAACCTTAGAATGAACTATCCCAGAATATTTGCTCCACAAATTAAGGAATCCAACATAGAATTGTTCAATAGAGAGATTACCTTGACTGTAGTTAGCAATCTCTAATTCCAACTGAAACCTTTGGGCATTATTATTTTATTTATAAAAACGCCTGAGATAATCCCACAGCTCCTTAGCGGTAGTGAATGATCGAAGATTATTTACCATATGTGGCTCAATTGAACCCAGCAACCAAGACACAATTCGTGCATCCTTGCTCTCCCATTGGTCAAGCTCCTTTGACTCAGTGGGAGCCTTAGACGAGTCATCTAAATGACTCCACAATTCCTTTCCCTTCACAAACATCTTGAATTGGAACTCCCATGTGGAGTAATTTTTTTCATTAAAACGAACAATAAAATTTTTTCCTGACATTATAAAGCAAAATGGAAGAAAAGGGCTGAAAAGTTTCAAAAAAAAATATTGACCTGAGAAAACCCGAAGCACTTCAAGAGAAGAAGAATTCATATCTTAATAACCAGGTCAAGCCGAAACTTGCTTCTGCAGACCAGTACCGAGAATCTCCAAGAGATCTTGCTGCCGAGAATACTGCAAACTGCCGAGAACTTCAATCTCCAGAATAGCCGAGATTGGCTAGCACAGGCACCAGAATCAAAACTGACCAGAAACTAGAACAAAATGCAAGAGCTCGAGGGCTTTACTGAGAGATTGAGATCGAGAAATCCTTAGGATCAGAGGGGAGGCTCTGATACCATGTCAAATGATCTGAATCCCTCTCAATGGAGGGTTCCTCTCATTAAATAGAAAATTCTTTCCTTAATTATAACTTACTATCAATCTTCTATCAATCAAAATCTCCCTAAACAAGGAAACTATATACAGTTGTTGCCTATTTATGAATATACACTATATAAGAAAACTATATTCAACTGTTGCCTATCTATGGATATACAATATATAAGGAAAGATTATAACACACTCACACCAACACACACATAGTTGTACATTGTACACATAGACAGAAGAAACAACATAAAATATCCTCAAATCAAGTAGTGAGGTGAAAAATATAAATTAGTACAATCAATTACATATATTTAAAGTAACGCATACATATCGATATCTAAAATCTTGTCGAGTGGCGATGCCTCTTGTAGATATTCGGATCACTAGTATAGTTAGGAGGTATATCTGTCCATCCATCTATTCAAGCAGCGTTGTAGTCTTGTATGTTCATCCTATAAGGAACGCGCTCTGGGTTATAAGCATTCTCGGATCTCTCACTGAAGCTCTAGCTCTGAGAGGTGTTCTCTGGTTGATAAAAACACTATGAATGGGCCCATCCGAATAAGCTGGCAGCAAAATCCGATATGTAAGATGCTCCGAGTTGTGTAAGGTAGTAACTACCGGAAGATACTTCAGACGCACTATATTATATTCGTATTTATATGAGTCATTGGCTGTCCGTGGCTGCGGATAATAGGATCCAGTTTACGACTCGAAATGTGATATATCTATGAATCCTACTCCACGTGCGAGGTCATCTGCAGCTGCATCGTGTCCTCCTGAATGACCTCGAGAAGCCCGTCTTCTATATGCAATCGGATGCTGGCGGGCTCCACCAGATCGTGCACTATGGTCGCTATCTTGTGTAGCATGTATAAATTGGGACTTACCGGTGAATTGAAGATCACCCAGTTGTTGTCTCATAAACAGTGATCTCATATCCTCCACTTTCTTCTTGATCAGTAGATCCATGACTACCAGAACTGCTGCTCCTGATATCTGAATTTGAGTGAACTGGCTCCTCCACACTGTCCATTAGAGTTGTGGGTGCCTTTTTTGTTTTTCTTTTTTGGTGTGTTGGGCAGCTGGCTCCTTACTCTTCGTGCCTGTTTACCATGGGCATGGGGAACCCACCGTACCAACACAATTGGCTGGTGTTGCTGATACCGAATTCGTGCCACTTGCTGCTTGTTTACCCTTCATTTCTCTCTCTACCTGCTTATCCTTCGTGCGCCTCTCTGTCTGGCTATGTTGGAAGGATGTATGATGCCCTCCTAACCGAGTTGACCGGATAGTATAGTGGCCTCATCTAGATATCTCTTGATCATATCTCTGAGAGCATCTCTCAGTCCGATTTCGATCTTTTTTGTCCGATTCCGGTCGGTTCGGAACCTATTCCGGCCGGTTCGGGGCTGAAACCGAATTTAATAGACGAATCAACCTGGTTCCTCATCGGGGTTGGCTCGGTATGGGCCGAACCGAACGGTTCGGTCCGGTTCCGCCTACCTTGGTGCTGACCAATGGCTGATCCAAATTAGGCCCGGTTAAGTCGAGTTTATTGAATCCTTTTGACCTAATCATCTAGTTATAACATCATCTGGTTGCAACATGCCTAGTTACTTGAATGAATAATTGGCTCAGACTTGGTTTTGGGCCAATTTAACCTGATTATGTCCTGTTTAGATATATATATATGCATGCATGCATTATGCATGTATATCTCACAAAACAAATATTGTAGATTTAATATTTAGATTTGTTTGATTTAATTGTTAGATGTAGATCAAAACCTAATGGTTTGGGTGATGACATTTCACAGATGAGGGAGGGGAGAGACACTTTACATGAACATCTCCATTCCTTGTCCTAGTGTCAATTCCAGTTCTCCCCTGCCTTTCAACCATAGGACGTCCTCATTCATTATGGGCATCCATCAACCTCTGATGACCATTGATGGGACCAGCAGACATTGACAGCCAGTTGCAATCACTTTAGGCCTAATAAACACATTCTCTTCATCTCCCTCTCTTTCATCAGCTGGCTGTGATCTCCATCTCTCTTCATGCACACTCACCTTCAACCGGCATTCCCACTTCTAGCCTTGCTGCCCTCATCCAGGTCTGAACAACATCGACACCACCCTTTGACCCTCGATCACCCAAATTCATCTCCATGTCGAATACAAACACTGACCCTAGTTCAAAGTCTTAACTGGATCAGGTTAGCTTATGATGTCGAATACCTGATTCTTGGCCAGATTATGTTTGCACTTTCCAGTGACTTTTTGCCAGCCGGTTCCCTTATAAGTGATTGACCTTGCAATAACAGGTTGCTAATGTGTCAATTCCTTTTCCAGTTAAGTTCATTGTCCTTTTCCTTACCTAAGTTATGTTGTTGGCACAAGATTCTAATAATTGATATCAGGATTTATTTCAACAATGAATCTGATGATCTCATCAATAGATACCTTTGCGCTTATCCATTTGCTTGACTCTTTTCTGTTATGCGAATTCAAAAATTTGGTGTTTGGCATTGTGTGTCATATTCCTTGAAACTTTGTTAATTCAGTGTTCACTAAGTAAAAGCTCACTAAAATGTTGAAATATTCAAGCTCATTTATTGTGATATGGTTTATAATTTAATTTTATCTTCGTCCATTTCTCTAGCATTTCTGTGCTTATTGCACTCTCTTGGTTCTATATGCTAAATACTTTTCCTTAAATTTTTAATCTTTCAAGTTATTCATGTTATTGTTGGAAAGTACCAGTTCTTTTTACTCGTGCATATATATATCATTCCACTATTATGTCACTTTGTTTCTGTGCATATTAGTGTTTAGGCTCTCTATTTGTCGTATTTTTGAATTGGTTTATTTTCTGTGATAATGTTTTGCATCTGTCTAGTGCCACATAAAACTAATAATATGTCAGTCTCCCTCTCTATCTCTCTCACCCTAAATACTACGAGTTATATAAAGGCAAATCCTTTGTTCAACCTGCCTATTTTTCACCTGCATGAATTGAGGAAAGTTTTCCTCTATTGTATTTGATGAATCTTCATTCAGACAGCTATTATGTTAATACAGTTTTTATTATATCTTACTATATGGTTGTGATTAAAACATAAAACAATTAAAACATTCTATGAGGTATTTTATGTATTTATGATTCATTAAGTGTATAATAAATATAATTCTCCTGAGAAGAACTTGCACCAACTAGTTGCTGGTAATTGTGTTAATTTTGTTAAAGTGAAGGAAAATGAGTTATAAACATGGACCCGGATTCGCTTATTTTTATTGTGATATTATTATATTTATGAGTCTCTTAATACATAATTATGTACATTGTTGTTATAAATGTTATGCCTGATTTGAGACATAACATGGCCATGCTATGGACATGTACAACCCATGATAACACAAAGCCAACAATCATAATCAGCCCACAAATCCATCACAAATAAAATGTAATAAAAAGGGTCCAATTCCATCATCCATTAAGTAATGAAACAAATACTGGTTTAGAGCATCTAAATCCAAATATAAATACCAAAATTTATAATCCTCAAAATTCAAAAAGTCTCTAACTACAAATTTATAATCAATTAAAGAACTAAAGTTCTGCTTCAAAATCGCCAAGCTTGTTAGTGCGAACTTCAAGTCTGGACCATCCTTTGTTCCTAGGGATCTTATTCGTCTAGAAAGAAAAAAAAAGGATGTGAGCTACATAGCTCAGTAAGTAAAACTTACATACCTTATCAGATCAAGCATATGTTTTTCTACGACAATGCATCATTTATAGAAAATAACAGATATTAAAAAAATAAAATATTTTATAGTACAATATGGTAAAGCAAGTTATAAAGCAAATTATGCATTAACAAATCATCCATATTTCGTAAACATAGTTCCAAGCAAGGTCCGCCGTACCGGGTCCGGTGGGCGTACCGGTTGCCTACCGGACCGGTACGGGCCGGTTCGTACCGTGCTCCGGGCGGTACGAACCGGGAAGCTCTTCCTCGTCGGAATCGGGGAAGAAGAAGAGAACCAGAGAGAACGCGGGGAAGAGAGGCAGAGAGCCCACCTTCGGCCGCCATCGGAGAGCCGCGGAGGGGCGTCGGAGGCCGGTGGGGGGCGGCGGAGCCTGCGGGGGCGCTACGGAGGCCGCGGCCGCGTTTTTTAATTTGGGACTTTTAAGTGAAGTCGGCTCCCCCGTCCTCCGCCGGGCTCCGCCGCCCCCCACCTGCCTCCGACGCCCCTCCGCGGCTCTCCGATGGCGGCCGAAGGTGGGCTCCCTCCCTCTCTTCCCCGCTCTCTCTCTTTTTCTCCTCGTCTTCTTCGTCTCCGGCAAGAAACCGGCCTGTACTGGTTTCCACGGCTCCGCCGTACCGGTAGCTGGCCGGACCGGTTTGTACCGGCCCGTACCGGCCGGTACGGGCCGGTTCGGCATATGCTGGTTCCAAGTTTATATTGCAAATAAATTCATAAATCATTCTTTCCATTTAGCCAAACGTAGTTTAAAACGTTACTCATAGATATTCATTCTATGGCCACTTTATACCCATGACAGAGCTCGGATTCATAATCAACAAAGCATTATGTTTCATAATGATAACTCTATACCTGTTGGCAGGGCCTGTGTTCATATGAAAGTAGTTACGGTGTCGATTTTTCCTAGTACTAGGGGTCATACATGGCTATCTAAGAGCCTTAAAAGCATTTATATCCCTTTTCTTAAAGCATACACATAAGTAGAGATGGGCATTGGGCCGGGCCGGCCACGGCCCGGCACGAAGCGGGCCGTGCCAGGCACGGCCCGCTTGCTACAGTAACGGGCCGTGCTAGCATATAAGGGGGGCGGGCTGGGTTACGAATTCCTGGCCCGCGGGCCGAGCCCGGCACGGCCCATAAGGGCCTGGGCTGGCACGATTCGCGAGCCAGCACGGCACGGCCCGCGAGCCAGCCCGGCACGGCCCATTAGGGCCTGAACCGGGCCTGGGCCGGGCCAGGCACGGCCTGTCCCCCTTAAAATAAATGAAAATAATTTTTTTTAATAAATTAATAATTTTTTTAAAAAATTTGCTAGACGGGGCACGGCCCGTCTCGTGCCTTACGGGCCGTGCCAGGCACGGCCCATTTCGCGGCCCGTGATGGGCTGTGCCAGGGCCCGGCACGGCCCGCCACCCCACGGGCCTAGGGCCGGGCGTGCTTAGCTTTTAGGCTAAGCGGGCCGTGCCCGGCACAGCCCGTTTACGAAACGGGCCATGCCAGGCACGGCCCGTTTATTCTGTGGCCCGGGGGGCCTGGGCCGGGCCGGGCCCGGCACGGCCCGATGCCCATCTCTACACATAAGTAGGTGAAAAAATACTAAATGGCATGATAAGATTCATGCTTCATAAACATGTTGTTTTCATTAAAAATATTCAGAAAACCACTTTTCATAACAAATTATAATTTTTCATAATACATATGCTGATCCTTTATTTTTAAAAAATATGATATCATCAATGGCAAATTATATGCATGGAAAATATGATAGTTTGAAAATTAATAAAGAGTGTAGGGTTTACTTACCTCTTCTGCCTTAAACCTTCAAACTTCATATTCGGACACCATGAGAAAATATCAGGATTCATTATCTGATTTTGCAATTCAATTTTTCCTCCTCTTACATCTTAAGAAATGTTACATCACATTGCTCTGATATCTTGTTGTTATATCTTGTAATGTTATGTTTCCATTTTGTATCATACCTAAGAAAGCTTGAACAAAATTTGTTTAGTTGCCGTATATGAACTTTTTAATTGAATCAAATATTTGAAGTTTAACTTCTTTTTCTTTTTTTACTTTGATCTCTTTTCTTTTTCTTCTTCTCCTTCTCCTTCTAGAAGATATCTATGGTTCATTCAGTTGTTATCTTGTTCTACATGAGTACTTCATGTTGTATCTGTAACTTGTGCACTGCCTGCAGCCTTATGCTAGAGCCTTACATATCTGTACCACTTATCTGGCTTATTCAAGAAGATATCCTTGGGAAACGCATTTCACATTATACCGAATGGGGCTGGCAGGATCTTATCAGTGAGTGGAGAAGTGCTTTTAGTAGGGCTGATGTCATGGTGTTTCCAGATTTCTCTCTTCCAGTAAAAACCCAATGCTCACTATTTTGTATAAAAGCAGCCACAATTGACTTCTTTTTAAAAAATTAAATAATGTTTGACTAGCTTCTTATTTATTTTTCAGTTATTGTATAGTCTTCTCGATACTGGGAATTTTTTTGTGATTTCTGGATCTCCTGTGGATGACTGGGCGACTGAGAGATATATTAAATCCCATTCGCGATATGAGTTGCGGAAGAAATATGGATTTGGTGAAGATGACCTGCTAATTCTCGTCACTGGAAGTCATTTATTCTATGATGAGTTACCATGGGACTATGTCGCAGCTATGCATGCCTTAGCACCTCAAGTTAAGACACACGCAAGATTAAAAGATCTGGGAGGAATGATTAAGTTTGTCTTTCTATGCGGCAATTCTACAGATGCCTCTGGCTCTTTTCAGGTACCTTATTAAGTGCATGATATAGTTGTGCTATCCTCTTGTAAATTACCTATAAGAAGCAAATGTTGTTGTTGTTGTTGTTGTTTTTGTTATTATTTATGGGCAACTTATTTCAAGTGACATATTGTGAAAGCTTCTCTATTTATATGATATATGACTTGTTTTTGTTCTCCAGTAAATTTATCAGCATATAGAGTAGTTGTATATAACAATCAGTAAGTTTTTTTTTAAAAAAATAATTAAGATATCTTTCTTTGAGCTTTACTCATCTTTTTGACATATTTGTCAACATATGTACTTTGGTGTATATATGTATATCCATGTGTTAAGAAGCAATATGAACAATTTATTTATTTTCATTCACAATTTGTTTGAGGCATAGAGCTGTATTTGTAGCCATATTTTAATGTGAATGCTGTGAATATCAATGCATTTGCTATTAACATGTATCTATAAATTTAGTCATTATTTATTTGTTTTCTGCTCATTATATTTTGTCATGTGACTTTCGTGCTGGATTTAGCAAGAGTCTAAGAGTTGTTCATATTTTTTTATTCTGCTTTACATGTGAGAAATTAATTGGAAATTATAACTATCAATATCAACCAAACTCATAATATCACTTGAGTTTGAATCTTTTATGATGTTAACTAGATATTATGCATGGGCCATACATTTGATTGTTGCACATTTGTGTGCCATCAAATTTATCTTGAAATTTCTCACATAAAGGGCTTTTGTATTTTTGAAAATGTGAATAAGGAAATATTTTCTTGGTTAGTTATGTCATGACTATTTCATCCATCCTATCTTAAGTAGGTGCCTAATGTGCCTGGGCTATTTAGAGGTATGTTGAGGAAGACATTAATCCTATCTTAACCTAAACACCCATACCCCTAGCACCACACAATTATCTCCCTAACGGTGTTGTACAAGGTTCGTCGTTTGGGTACCGAACTCCATAATGGTACCATGCTAGTATAGTGTCAATTCACCTGGTATGGAGTTCGGTTCGGTATATCGAGACTCGGTACGCCCGCTGTAATGAGTTTTGGTTCGTTGCTAGTATGGTATGCCTGATTCCGGGTACACAAAGCAAACTACTGAGTCTTAAGGATGTAATTGGAAACCATGCAAAGCCTAAGTTTTTTCCTGAACTTAGTCTAGGAAAGTATACCACGATGATTTTGGATACAACCCGACCTGGTAATAGCCCAACCGGATCTTGCATTGTTATTGATTGTATCTATGAATTTGTTATTAATCGATGTGACTAGTGAATTTTTGATATTTACTGGAATTTCTTGGCAAAATAGCATGTAATGCTTACAATATCCTGGGTGCAGCTAAATGATAGCCTTGTTTATTCTAATCTCAAATATGATAATTTTTTTACTATGGCAATTTTCATCTTGATTCTCATGATCTGTATGTTTACTAACTATACCTAGATGAAAAGTCAACTGCTAGCAAGATTTTCATTTCAGCTAAGATATTTGTTTGTGTCATTATTAGGCATTTAGGTCAGTATGTTTACGAAGTACTTAACAATATGATGTAGTTAAGATATTGGTCCTTGCTATCTTGGCCAATATAAAATGATATATCACAATATACTAGCCAAAATGATATTAATTTATAGGGCAATGTCACTTCATCATTTTTTTATGTTAGACACTACTTTGGTGGCACACATATCACCTACGATGGCAGGGATGTGTCATAAAAATGGAAGTTGTTGACTACTAGGCATATTGGTGCATGTGGAACATAGGGAAGAAGGGAAAAAGCACAAGGTGGAGCATGAAGGAAACATGCCAAGGCATCAACCTCATATGTCATATCCTCAACCTGAATTCATTAGCCGAGGATGTGGCAACTGCTGCGCACTCATAGAAAACTCTTTCTACAAGCATGCAAGGCATCTCATCATGATATCATAAAGAATTAAATAATCAATTAAATAGCCCAAAATTTAAATAACAGAAATCCAAATTTAATGTATCACAAAATTCCAAAATATCTAATAGTTTTACATGAGCTTTAATAAAATTCTAATAAAAAATATAGAAACCAAAACTCCACTTCTAATCACTCTCCCAAAACATATCCCTATGCCATCTTAGTTCCTAGGATTTGTAAAAATAGTAAAATATCGAATAATGGGCCAGATAGCTCAGTAAATAATGAACACTTTAACTAAATAAATCAGTTAATAAGATAAATAATAATCTATTGAAAATGATCATATGAAATACATCAGTTCAAAATCAAATCTAGACATGCAACATTATTATAACATTATACATGCAAATCCAATCTCTCAAAATTCAAATTTCGTTCATAAATCCAATTTTTTTAAAACATCAAATTTATCTTATCAGCCATGAACTACTATCACAATTATACCATGTGGTTGGGCTAGATAATGAGCTTAGAAATAGTCGTATTGCTAATGCATAACTCCCACTAGCAGGGTATCGAAGTGCCAATATTTAACCCCCACTGGTAGAATATCAAAATGCCAATATATAATATTTACCAAGTAGGATATCAAAATACTAATGTATAACCCCCACTGGCTGGGGATCGAAGTTCCAATATTTAACCCCCACTGATAGGATATCAAAATGCTAATGTATGATTTTTACTAGCAGGATATTGTAGTGCCAACATATAACCTTTATTGGTAGGGTATCGAAGTGCCAATGTAACCTTTATTGGCAGGATATCGAAGTGCCAACATATAACCCCTAGTGGTAGGGTATCGGTGTGCCAATATATAGCCCTCACGGGTAGGATATTGTAGTGCCAACATATAACCCCTATTGGCAGGGTATCAAAACATAGTTTGCGAGTCCAAATTTGTCTCGAATAAAGCTCTTTTTCTCAAAAACATATTTCATGTTTCAAATCCAAAGATAAATAAAACCATGTGATATCGAAATTAATCGAGCATAGTCCATATCGGCATCAATACGTTCGATCATGAGTCATATAATATTCTAGAAAAAGGCATACTCAATAATAAAATACTATGCATCAATTTCATAAATCATGAATAATACGACTTCAAAATCTATTAATATTTTGTAAATTGCCAACAAAATCTAGAAAAGTAAAGCATTACTTACCTCGCAAGATAATCAAAAGCTAAACTAACTCTAGGAATCATCTTCAACACCTAATATCCAAAAATTATATCTCTACTAAAATTAAAATTAAAATCTGAATCTCAACACCCTCACACCGAGTTGAACCCAATAATTGGAAACCGATTGCTCGGAGGTAGTGCCCTACAGACTGTGTTGAATTATGGGATAAAAAGAGAGGAGACCTTTCATGGTTCCCACAAAATGGGAAAGAGGACTTATGGTTGAAAGGTGGAGGTGGTCGAAGGGTGATGCTCTGCAATGATTGCGGGCAGCATCGAACAATGACAAGCATGGCGAAAGCCGGAGAAAGGCTAGAAAGGAGAAGAAAAAGGGCAAGAAAATTTGAAAAAATTCTCCAAAATAGGGAATCATGAAGGTTAGGCGCCAGATCATGCTTTAGCCATTCACTAGCAGTCGAGCTCATGGTCATTAAGGGTCGATGACTCAGTCGAAGCTGGCATAGGATCTATAGTCGCCAAACAGATAGGGGACTTTTCTCTCTATTTTCTTTTCATTTTCTTTTTGAATGAAAAGAGGAGCTTCATGGCCTCCTCAAAATAGGGGAAAGGGGGAGAAGGACCAGCGGCTCGAGGGTGGCCGTGGCCGGAGGGTCGCAGTTTGCGGCAACTGTGGGTGGTGGCGGATGACTGGCAACAATGGTGGTTGGTGAGGGATAGGTCTAAAAACAAACCAAGACATAGCTAGAAATAAGGGTTTGATTGGCTCGATTCTGAACACTAGCTTGCATGTCGGTGGTTGGGCTTCGGCATATGGCCATGGTCGGCCAAGGGAAAATGGAGGAGACGATGGCCGAAAAAAGAAAAGAAATCGACAAAAAATGGTGCTAAAATAGGGGATGCCTTACCAATCCAAATCTGATGATCTCACTATAGGATCCCGATCAGTTTCGGCTTTTCGACAAGGTGTGGGATCATCAATAATCTTGATGGCTGTCGGCGGTGGAACTCAAAGAGGTTGCATTGTGGCCTCTCGAGGGATAATGGAGATCTTATATAATCGGCGAAGGCTAGCTTTTCCAACTTCGGTTGGAGATTGTGGAGTCCACCTGCTTAGGCTGAAATAAGGGTTTTTGTCTTGATTCAGGCCACACGAGCCCTTGTTTCAGGCTAGGCTATGGCAAGATCTGCTGAACTGGTATCGTGATCCATATCAATCGACGAGCGGATCGATACAGTACCTGTTCGATACCGTTCCGACACGGTACGCTTGGGCTTGTCGGTTCCGTACCGGTACACCAAATTTTTTTGGGAGTTTTCCAAGTTGATTTAATTATTAATCAGTCTTTTTGAACTTTTTCAATTATTATAAGTCCAGTTTGATGTTTTCTTGATTTTTTTTATGTTTCTATGATTTCAATTTAAACTAAATGATGCATTTTATTGTTTTAAAATGATGCAAAACATAAGATGATTTTGTATGATGTTGCATGCTAGAAGAAGCAACATGAAATATTCTCAAATCAAGTAGCGAGGTGAAAAATATAAATTAACACAATCAATTACATATATTTAAAATAACACATACATATTCATATCTAAAATTTCGTTGAGTGGCGATGCCTCTCGTAGATATCTGGATCATTATTTTAGTCAGGAGGCACAACAGCCCACCCCTTTAACCAAGCGGCGCTGTAGTCTTGTATGTTTATTTCATAAGGAATACATTTTAGGTTATAAGCACTCTCAGATCTCTCGTTGAAGCTCTGGCTATGAGAGGTGTCTTTTGGTTGATAAAACAGCTGTGAATGGGCCCATCCGAATAAGTTGACAGCAAAATTCGATCCGTAAGATGCTTCAGGTTGCGTAGGATAGTAGCCATCGGAAGATGCCTCAGACGCACCATATTTGTATCTGTATGGATCATAGGCTGCTTGTGGCTGCAGATAATAGAATTTAGTATACGACTAGAAATCTGAACCTGATACGTCTATGGATTCTATTCCACGTGTGAGATCGTCTGCAGTTGCGTCGTATCCTCCTGAATGACCTCAAGGAGCCTATCTTCTATATGCAATCGGATCCTGGCAGGATCTACCAAATCGTGCACCATGGTCGCTATCCTGTGTAACATGCGTAAACTGGGACTCACCGGTGAATCGAAGACCACCCTGCGATTGTTTTATAAGTGGTGGTCTTATATTCTCTATTCTCTTTCCGGTCAGCAAATCCATGACCACTAGAACTACTGCTCTTGGTCTCTGAATTTGAGTGAACTGGCTCCTCCTCGACACTTTATTGGGGCTGCAGATGTCTTTTATTTATTTTTTGGTGTGCTGGGATGCTGTCTTCTTATCTTTCATGCCACTTTCTGTTTGCTTATCCTTCGTGCTACTCTCTGCCAGTTTATTATTTGTGCTCCTCTCTGCCTGGTTATGTTGGAAGAATGTGTATCGCCATCGTGATCGAGTCGATCGGATAGTATAGTGGCCTTATCTAAGCATCTCGATCATAACTCTGAGAAGATGTCTCGGATCAGAAATTATGTGGTGACCGATTTTTCTATGGCTATGGCTGATCAACTAGAAGGATGCATGAAATATTGCTTTTTTTCATTGCCCTGCATTGACCCTAGCCTCGCTGGCTACGAAACTGGTCTGTTGTAGCTACAATGGATGCTATATATATTTTTCTAGGTCCGTGGGCAGGTATCAAAAGATACTTATTTCTTATTTTTTTTAAATTTAGGCCTAGGCCACTGTGCGCATGATCGCATCAAAATTTGAATAAATGGACACCAAATTTTGCTAGAGAGTAGCTTGCATGCCCTTAAATACGCTTCCGATTTTACAATTATTTTTAAATTATATATATATTTTAAAAATATATTTTAAATTTTTAATAATTATATATAATCCAAAAATTGAAAATTTTTATATCATGTAGATCATCCATAGATTTACCACATATAATAAAATCAAGTCCAAACTGAAAATTTTGGCATGATCTTATCTTATTTTGTAAATTTTGAGCTATTTTTTAAACACCCCTAAAAATTAGAGAGAATGAGATAGGGAAGAGAAAAGACATCTTATTTAGGCTTAGATCTTTTTTCAATCGCGCTGAATCGGTGTGATTTCGCAAATTGGGAGGAAGGGGAGCCGTTTAGGCTTAAAACGCCTAAATGAAGAAGAGAATGAGGTGTTGGGAAGGCCGAGGAGGGGGACCAATTCTGAACTAGGTTGACTCAGTGCGAACCGGACGGTTTGCATCGAGTTCGATTGTAGCCGGCTGGTTTCGAACGGTTCCGGCCGGTTTGGGCCTTTTCCGACCGGTTTTGGCTGGTCGGAAGGCCGAAATCGAATCCAATAGGCGAGCTGAACCGGTTTTCTACTGGGTCGGCTTGGTATGGGCCGAACTTGTCCGGTTTGGCCTACCTTGGGCATGGGCTAAAGCCCAGGCTGCGATCCAAATTAAATACCGAGCTAGTCAAGTGGACCAAGCCAAGTTCATTCTGGGCCGGATATTACATCATATTAGCCATGAAAGTTGAGAGAAAGAGAGATATAGGTAGAGGCAAGATTAGTTGTACCGTATTGAACCGAGCAATGCATGCATACTGTATCGTACTAGTTCGATACCGGTACATGGTACTGGGATAATGTCAACACTTGATATGCTGAATTGGCTCCATATCGTACCGTACCGACACAATGATAGTGTGGCACCGGTATAAGGATCAGTACTGAGACAATGTATCTTAGGTATAGGAACCTAAAATCAGAGATAGGAGAATGAGTAATGGAAGCGTGTTTGTGAACTTGCAGTATTGGCATAGAGAATGTGAAGATGCAGCTGGGGGGCTTGCAGTTGAGCTTGCCCAACAAGGTACAATTGAATGGACGAAAGATGTTTTTTTTCCAAATATTAATTTCATTGGTCAAGATTTTGATAATTGTGCATATCAGATTCATCCTACCATCCTGGTATTGGATCAAGATTAACCATCATCTTGACCATGGTCTGCCGTACCGATCGGTACGGGTCGGTACGCGCCGGTACGGTACAACTATATTTTTCGGTTCCGACTATTCGCAATCCTTATCGGTCGGTACCGGCCGGTACCGAACGGCTTGTACCGACCTCAATTTTTTTTGGCTTTTGGCCTGAACTAGCCGAACCGGTACAGTACCGGTTCAGTTCGGTATGGTACCGGTACCGTACCGGTACCGGTGTCCACCGGTACGTCGGTATGGTCGGTACAGCAGACCTTGATATTCTTGACCAAGATAATTGGGATGTTTGTCTGGGTATTGGATCACGGTCACAATGATTAAGATTTCCTACTTTAAAACCTTGAGTGCTAGTTTAAGATGCTCATCATAGATTAGTAAGATATCCTACTTTAAAAAACATGATTGTTATATGTATATATAACTACTGGTTATTGCTAAATTGTGTCAAATATATGGTTTAATAATTTACTTGAAAGTTAATGGTTAGATTTTTGGAGCCAATAAACTTTTTTGCTTTGCAGATGAATGTGGTGTATGAATTATGCACTATGAGCATGTACCATATTGAGGTCACATAATAGAAATAGTCAAGTCATATTATGACAAGCAATAGTTGGGCAAGGTTCAGAGAGAGAGAGCATGTTGATAGAAATGCTTGGTTAGAGGAAATAACTAGCCTTCAGCATTATGAAATATAAATCATAAAGGAGTGGAGAAAACGGTTTGTCATGATCATATTATATATAGTGTTAAAAGCGTACTAAGCCCGTGAAACAACTTTGACAATCAAAAGTGGTGAACTCTCTGATGGATTTAAGGATAAGCTAAGAAAAGAAGTAGAACCCAAAATGCCAATCTGAAAGGCTGGACCAACATATGCCGTACTGGCCCGAACTAGGCGGTACGGAGCGTACCGTACTGATCTGAACCAGACGGTATGGAGCGTACCGTACTGGCCCGAATCAGGCGGTACGGAGCGTACCATACCGGTTCGATATTGGTACCCGGTATGGGCGGTGTACCGACATTCAGTATTTCAAAAAAATTTCGTACCGTGCCGTACCGACACTGTGCTAGTGTAGCACTGGTAGAGATGGCGAACCATGGGCTGGACAGCATGATAGTTTTTGGTATGATTTGTGATGCATTACGTATAGTAGATTGAAGCAAATTTGGGAATATGAGAGATGTGGAGAAGACCATCGAGATCGAGATATTAGTAGCGGTGAACAGTTAGTATGTGCAGGTCTAGGAAGAAGATGATAACTTGAGGCAAACAACCCTTAAACACGCTGTTTTAAAATGAACATGATAGGAGGAAAGATAATATAAGATTGAAGCAAAGGATGCCATATATTCTCATCCCAGAAAACATAGAAGAGAGCTCCAATAATTTCAAAAAAAAAAATGAAAGAAAGACAAGTGTTCGTGATAGAATGTAACCCCCTTTGTAGTCAGAAGCATATGCCTAACATCAAAAGGGTAAACAGAAAGAGAACTAGCTCCGTATCAAGTGTATTCTACAAGCTAGAAGGGATGGCGTATATTTGAAATGGTTGTGCAAGCTTTTATATATTAATCAAGAATTTAGGAATCAACCGTGCTAGTCCATACTAGTATGTTATGTGCCATACAGTCATATAGAATTGGGACCTAGCAACCTGTGTATATTATAAGGTTCTTAGGCGAATTGCTTCAGTGCAATCGCAGCTGAGGGAACACCTGTTGATGTTGCTCTATAACAAGCTTAAAGGTATGAGGACACTTATTCTACTTCTTTTAAATGGGCCTTCTCAATAGGCATGACATATCAGTGTGCCACAGCATAGTAGAATGTGAAATGCAAAACTAGTGGTCGGTGGTTTTGCAATAACCAAATTTGAATCCAGTTACCATTGCCAGCCCTACAAGAGATGTGCACCAAAGCATTGATAAAGTGCTTTGAGTTGGCAACTTTTGGTGTCCTGAGATGCCTAGGTCATTGGAATTCATTGACCGATTGGTGAGTGTTATTGTCAAATATTTCCATATTTTGTCTTCAGAGCTTCAAATTGGTAGCAGGCAAGCAGTGGCTTTCATACCTTTAAACTTTTGAAGCTAAGAATATTTTCATAAGGTCATGGGGCCAACATATACACTTGAAGATTGTGAGCATGGTCTCAAATTAGGGTTCCATATTGATCCCATACAAACTATCATATACATTATTTGACAGCACTATTACATGTATATTCTCTGATGTATATGCAATGAAATAGGCTACTGGATAACTTAACATAGCGTATATTAAAGTTGGTTGATCCTTTTGCTCCTCTGTGATAGTTTGCCCCATCACATGCATAGCAGGATTCCTTATACTTGTGTCACTGTACTGTTTCTCAAGCAGGTCACATTTCCACATTTTGGCAGCCGATCTGGTTCATGTTTTTATTTTGGGTTCAAATAGGTCCATTGGGCTAATTATACTATAAATAATTTACATCTTTTCTTTACTGTCATTGTTCTGGGGAACCTTGACACCAAAACACTTTGCTTTGGTTTAATAGTTTCTGTCTTTCTTCACTCTAACTGTCAAACCATGAGATACTTATATAGTCATATTACAGACTCTCTTATCATGCTGCTTGGATTATCAGGATTCCTGTTGGATTATCTCAGTATAAGTATTAATACATGACTCACGGATTTTTTGAGCAGTTAATTCTTGATGATATATGTTTTTTTTTTTTGGGTTGCATTCTTCACAGTTTGATCTCGCATGTACATTTCAGATTGGATATGTTCTAACGTCAAAACGTTGACTGTTGTCGGACTTGAGAATATTGGCCTTAAGGTCTTTTCTTGTGGAGTTATACTATGTATTAGTGGACTGATCTTTGTTATTGTTGGGACAGGAAATTGCTACTCATTTGGGATTTCCAGAAGGTTCTGTGAGGCAATATGGTATGGATCATGATGTGAACAACTTGCTATGGATGGCTGACTCTGTACTTTATGGGTCTTTTGAAGAGGAACAGAGCTTTCCTCCACTGCTGTTGCGAGCCATGTCATTTGGAATTCCCATTGTTGCCCCTGATCTGACTACAATAAAGAAATATGTGAGCTTAATTCTGAATCAGCTACTGGTTTCATTTTTTCTAAGCATTCTTGATCACTTTTCCTTATTAAGACACTATATGTACTGCAGGTTGTTGATCAGACCCATGGCTTTATTTTTCATCCTAGTGATCCAGAATCATTGGCTACAGCTTTTTCACATTTAATAAAAGATAAGAAGTTGTCTTCTTTAGCTTATCATGCTGCATATAATGCCAGAGAACTTTCTATGAACATGCAAGCATCAGATTGCATTGCTGGTTATGCAAAGCTTCTTGAAAATGTACTCCAGTTTCCATCAGATGTAATGCTCCCACATTCCTTTTCTCCAACCCGGCAAACCTCTTGGTTATGGGACCTTTTTATGGGGGATGAGGAAGAAAGCAATTATCATGTGCAAACTGAAGGTTATCTTCCAAGAGAAAGATCCAGCATTGTATATTTGCTTGAGGAACAATATGCTAAAAATCATATGGATAACAGATCTAGAGTTGAAAATGAGGCTCACACTGAGGACTTCCCAACTCAGTTAGATTGGGATATTGTAAGTGAAATGGAAATATCTGATGACATAGAGAGACGAGAGATACAGGAGGTAAGCTGGTTATCGGCATTTCTATGTTTGATATTTTGTTGAATCATCATTGCTGAAATGATTTTTTTTTTGTTAATCTATAGCTTGAGGAAAGGATGGAGAGAACTTTGGGATCATGGGAGGATGTATACCGCAATGCTCGGAAAGCTGAAAAGCTGAAATTTGAAGCAAATGAACGTGATGAAGGTGAACTAGAACGGACTGGGCGGCCATTGTGTATTTATGAGATCTACAACGGAGAGGGGGCATGGCCGTTTTTGCATCGCGGTTCTATATACCGTGGAATAACTCTTGTAAGCTTTGTTAGCTTAAATAACTTCCCATCTATCAGTTATTCCACTTATTCATATAGCAATTCTTTGATTTCTTGCTATAAGTTAGTATAATAGTCAGAAACCAATTTTTCTGCTACTTCTGACCACCATTTTTTGTTTTAAACTTTTATCGTTAATCTAATGATTCTTTCATGCCCTATTGTCGAATTTTCTATCTTTTATCCGTTTGATGTTGTCATCTAGTTGATGTAATAAATCCTGACTTTAGAGTTGAGATTCCTTTTCTTGTACTCTGCCATTATTGTTGTTTCTTTTTTATAGCTTGTTGCTTCCCCCTTTTAGCTCATGTAGTGTCATTCTGCCCCTATATTGACCTTTCATTATTCTTTCATGCCCGGATGTAGAATTTTGTATCTTCTGTCTGTTTGATGTTGTCATCTAGTTGATGTAATAATTCCTAACTTGAGAGTTGAGTCTCCTTTTCTTGTACTCTGCCATTATTGTTGCTTTCTTTTTTTATAGCTTGTTGCTTCCCCCTCTTAGCTCATGTAGTGTCATTCTGCCCCTGTATTGACCTTTGTAACCATTTATGTGCTTGCACATGTCGGTATGCTTATTGTAGACATTTAATTGATATGCATATTGCAAGCAGTTTTTTTCCTATTTTTTGTTTTGATACTTAGTCTTCTACTATTTGGGGACGTAGGAATTAAATTTTTTTGATTTATTAATTTTAACACGTTTGACACTTTTTTATAGGTATTGCCCTCTCCTGGACCTAAATCACATTAGTGATTGTTATAGGACTTTATTAGAAGTGTGATATGTGGGGACCATATAACGAAAGAATTAAATAACATGTACCTTAAGGCTTTGTTATGCATTCTCAAGTAATTACTAAATTACCCAAGGTATGCAATCTCGATACTGGTGATTGCAGGTACCAATGCAGTATTGTATCGAGTTGAACCATGCCGACACATTACGCAGACGTATACCATACTAGTTCGCTGTTTTTTGCCCTTTTGTTTTTCGATTTTTTGGTTTTTTTAGATTATTTTAATATTTATAGATCTTTAAATTATGATTTTAAGTATTTTTAAATATTATTTTATTCCATATTGATCTCAAGGGACTATATGATTACTTAATGGATGTATTTATAATAATTAAACATAGATTTATCAATAATCCAACACATACAATGCATATTTTTGAGCTTGAAATATATATGCCAAATTGATTTGAATTACAAAATACATACCTGTCTCTAACTTCTCGTGGTGTCTATGTTGTTCATAGACATTGGGATCTTGTCCATACTCGGGGCTTTAAACATGACTCCAGCCCATGTACCATGCCCAATCCTGCATTCAATAATTTGAGCCTCCATGTTTGACACCTTGTTACTGGTCCTCTCTCTGATGTTGTGTTCGCTATCCCACTCCCTTCCGAGGGTAGAAGATCTCGGCAGCAAGATCCAACCTATAATCTGGTTGAGGCTGTGGAGGATAGTAGCTACTCCAATATGATGGCTTAGTCAATAGATATGTTTATGGGTCATACTCTGGTTGTGCAGAATAGGATCCAGTGTATGATAAAGATCTAGGTACATGCAAGGACCCTACTTTGTGTGCTGTCATGAGCTGCAGCAGCATCTTGCCCTGAATCACCTCAAAAGGCCCATCTCCTATATAATATGGCATCCTTGCAGGCCTCACAACGTGTGTCGTGGATTGTATCTTGCATGGCATAAGGACAATGTGACTCATTAGTGAATCGAGTCAAATTAGATGGCTGTCGTATACACCCCCATGTTCATCTTTACCTCCTTGACAATTTTTAGTATCATCACAAGATGATCTGGGCAACTGGTCATCCAAGGATGCAGTGGTCTCAAAATCCAAGTAAACAGTCTCCTCGCCAACCCTCTATGGTGGATCTGCAGCTTTCTTTCCATTCCCTTTTCAATGTTTTGGAACTTGTTCCTACCTTACTGGACAATGAGCCATGATGGCCTGTCCTTAGCATCTCTTTGTCATATCTCTAGATGGATATATTAGGCATAGAACCTTGCGATCTTGATTGGCTCCACCTGACCTCCATGGATGCTCCTACTGCTGGGCATCAGCTAGTTGTGTGGCATGTGTGGCTTTGCCTCTTTGAACTTATCCAAGCCTCCTTTGCTATGACACTAGCAAGTTGAAGGAATGATTCAGACTCATCAAACTCTTGATGCTGTTGCTAGCCTTCAAGTCAACCAATTATGGATCCTCGTCATTATATGCAAAGTCATTATGAAGTGTGTCATCACACTTCAACTCCTAATGGATGATGCACTTCAATCTAAGCTGTAGACTGTAGTGCATGTATACCAAGTCATGCAATCTCTTCTATGTTACACAGTTCCTGTATTTGCTATATATTAAGGAAAAGGTTGGCCAGTTGCGCTCACAGCTACTGGAGGAGATCACCTGACAGGATTCATATTGCTAATGTCTTGAGATTTTTATATGAAATCCCTAAATGTAACCACAATTCAAATGCAAATGCAATCCAGTAAATTGGATATTAGTAATGACTTATTATAAAACTTGAACCAATTAAAGTTGGTGTCCAAAGATACTTGGATCATAACGTCTTTACGCACAATTGCCTTCTCACTAAGATTAAGGCCCTTTGTAAAAACTTTAGACTAAAAGACACATGACATATAACATCATATATCTGCTTGAATTGACAAAGTTATTTTCCCACCTGTTAAATTAGCCTACCTCCTTTAGACATTTGGCATCAATGAGCTTATCAGGCTCCATCTTCTAAATGACATTGCGCAGGGCAATCAATAATTCGTCGTCTATGTCCATTCATTGGATGCTATGTTCGTACTTTGGGTTGAGGTAATAGGCTGTCAGGACATATAACTGATTTCGTTAGCAAACAAAGGATTGTATCATTATATTTTATACAAATAAACAAGCATTGTGGCTTGTATTCGGATTACCTACTAGGTGCAGCTCTCTATCTATCAGGTAATCCTATCTCTCAATGATGTGAATATACTAGTTAAGATATTTAGGATCTACCTGCTTGATCTTGCACTTGGCAGTCATATATTTTTATGCAAGAAGCCCAACTGGGGTTACCTGTTGTTGCTATTCACAATCCTATGCACTTGACATAGGGTTGCGATTGTCATAACTACTCTCTCAGCTCACTTAAAACTGCTGGCTTGTCACAGATCCCTCCACATGACTCCCTTCCATGCCAGCATAGGCATGTCTACCTTTTTTCCACTCTAACACTTATGAATATGTGAAGCAAGCTTGTCTTCTTTCAAATAAGGCTAGAGAGTGCAATTTGTGCATGGAGAAGCAGGTGACTGCCGGACTCAATATATCACCCCCCCCCCCCCCCCCCCAACCCCCCCATTTGCTTCCTTATCAAAGTGAACACTCATGTGTAGTAGTGATAGCTCGGGCTGTCTCCATCACCTGCTTCGTCTTGTGAATCCTGCCTGTCTCCATTAACATCAAGTCTATGCAATAGGCAGCACATGTGGTCCAGAAGATCCATGAATCATGATCATCAGAATATATCTGACAGCCTTGTACTATACCATCGTACATTATCAGTAACCACTTGCAAGACATGCTTCTCTCTTATCTGGGCAATTACCTACTCCACCAAGCTCGGGATGCGTGGGACATCATGCACCTTGTCAAAAGGATCAATTGATTTATGAAAGAATGCCTTTGTATCATAAGATATCAAAAAAATGGTATTCTTCATCTCATGGGTCCTGTCCAACCATCACACATCAATATCACATCATAAATCTCCTACTTGCTCTTGTACAAGGCTATCCTTCTTTTTGGCTCGTCATTTTCATCAAGCAATGCACTATGGATATCCTTGGACCGAGGAGGATCAACATCCTGATCAGTTTCTAGATGAGTTGATAGTAGAAGGGTAGTAGCTGTTATCTACAATATTTACAAGGATGTGGTTGTAGTGGAATCATGAAGTAATAGCTCTCCACATATCCTTTTTTCTATCATTGAGGAGTATAGAATTAATTCTTTGCTGCTTTGAGTCTTTACTGGAGGAGGCATATGGATCTAAATCATGAATGGTGGTCCCTACTGATATATCTTTGGGCTCCTTTCTCTTCTTGCTAGTAAAAACCCCAAATATAGATTATTTAGTTGCTACCTTCGCCCACAACCTTTCTCACAAACTGCCTCCTCATTTAGCTTAGATCTGGCCTAGCAGATTTGGATCTAGAACCCACCTCATACTGTAAGGACCCAAATTATGCATGTGGCTGACAACCTCCTCCCTTTACCAATGATTATTCAGGATGTCTCGAATGACAAGCAAAACTTGAGCCTCCTCCATATCATGTGGATTTATGCCTACGGTCCCTTGGAATTCTAAAATTGTATGGTGTCTCAACAACCCGACAATCAATTTTTCCTTATTTCTCCGAACTGTTTTCCTTGCTATATCTAGAGTCAAGAATATGCTTCTTTATTAATTTTCGGACTTTTTGTTGACTTCTCTTACTTGCAGCCACATGGGGATAACCACCGACCGGATGCTGCTTTAATCTTGTCACCCATGTCCCTCCACTATGCATTGCACCACTTTCACCTTTAATGGTGCCATCCCAAAATCACTATACCATTCTTACAACCTAGATTTGTATCACTGTCTTGAATTTGTTTGTGCAAGTTTGATGAACACTTGTCATAAACCACCTCATTCATTATTATGAATCAAATAAAGTGGATCTATTAAAAATTTATATTTTTAGATTGATTAATGATTTTTATAATTTTATTTCATTTAATACATCTGATAATTTATAAATTATGTAGAGATATGTATGTTGTCCCAAAAAAATATGTGCTAATTACTAATACTCATTAATATATTTTTCATGAACTTTAGTAGATTTAATAATTCTTTAAGCAACTAAATACTTTAAAATTAGACATTTACATTGTATTGCAAAAATTGTTGAATTACTTAATGGAATGCTTCTATATTATTTCTATATTAATATTTAATTATAAAATATCTAAAATTAGTTTAATTCAAATCAATATAGAATCCTATCAGCCATGGTATGCTGAATCGGCCCGTACCGGACCGGTTTGGTCCCGGACCGATCCGGTACAATGGTGGAAAATGGTTTCGGCCCTTTGGGGCCGGAACCGAGCAATACAAAGGTGTATTGGTGCGAATCGGACCGGTTTGCACCGGTACTCGCAAGCGAGCGGCAGCTCGCAGGGATGTGGAAAAACGTGCCTGCGCACGCGACGTCTCGCGGGGAACTGCGCTCGGGCGCCCAGAACCGCGCGGGCGTGTTGGGAGCTGCGCAGACGCACGCCCATGTGCAGAAAACCTATAGATCGGTTTGGTACCGATTCGGTATGCCCGAACCGGTATCGAACTGTTCCGGGTCTCCATCGGTACGCTGACCGGTACTAGTTCGAGTGGGCCCGACAGGGGAAACGCATCCCTTTCTTAACTTAGTTAAGGGTAGTTGTTGTTGGTTAGGTAGATGTGAGGAAAGAGCAGTGCACCTTGCTGCTAGCAATACTACATATATTTTTTTAACACATGGGTATGTCTTAATTACCACCTAATTTTGAAAATTATTTGAATTTGGGCTTAGATTTGGTTTAGCCATAACTATGCCCAAATTCGAACAAATTTCTATTAAAACAAGTAGCATGCATACCCCCAAACATGCCATCATTTTTTATAAATTTTTTGAACATGTGTATTTTATTATTATTATTAGATCTAAATTATATTTTTAATCTAAACAGTTACATGATCACTGAAAAATCATGATTTCTTCTTCAATACATAAATCACCCTTAAATCTATAGCATATCATGAAATCATGCCAAATTGCAAAATTTTGAGATGATTTTCCTGGATTTTATTTTTGCTTATTTTAGGCATAAAAATGAAGTTAAGAAAAAGAAAAATGAGGAGGAGAGAGGGGATTGTACCTTGGATTTGGGCTCAAAACAACAAATTGTCCTGCTTCCCTGTTTTTTCCTCAAAATCTATTACTGAAAGCTCTCATTTGGAAGAAAAGAGAGGAGAAGGTCATCTTGTGGCCTCCTCTCTTATTAGTGAATGGGTGACCGAACCATCCCGAGTTGCTCCAACCTGAGCGGACATACCAACATGGTTCTTGCTAGCTCGAGTTGGTACAGCCCAAACCTATTGGTTCTAGTCAGTTTGGCAGACTGTGAAACTACCTAATTGTGTTGAGTTTGATTTGTTCAATATGGACTTTTTTTAAAGTCAATTTGGAATTTTTCTTCGCAGTTGCATACTCAAGGAAGGTTGAGGCAGATTCTCCATCCGTTGTACCCTCGCCAAGTTGCTTCTTAGATCTTCTCCATTTACTAGGAAAGGCCTCTAGAATTGATAAATAGATATGCCTTGGAAAGACAAAAAAAAAAAAAAAACTGAAGATATGAAATTTGCAAAAGATATTACATCTGCTTATGTTTTTTTCCCATTTGGGAAAGATAAATCAGATCAGATTTATCATGATGGCTTCAATCATTGTTCTACTACTCAAAAATGTGGATTTTCATAGATCTAATCTTAAATTACCTTGATGTTGATAAATCGGATTAGTTTTAGCATGATAGCATTGATCTTTAATCTAATGCTTAAAAAGTAGAGTTTCGCAGATCTAGTGTTAAATTGTCTTGATGTTTTTTGTGAAGCTTCTTTCCATATATATGTAACACAAAAGTTATTTCCATTTTGTATATTTAATGGAGTTAGACTACTCAATAGAAGTTAAATTTTTGTAAAAATATTTAACTATTCCAAAAATAAATAATGGGAATTCAAATTGAAAATTCACGCTGTTGGGTTTGATCTACACCTCTATAAATGGCCAAAAATCATAAATCATTATATTTTGGAGATCTTTAACCTGCATGTGTAGTGACCAGAAAGATGGCTGGTATCAATTGCACTGGAGTGCCCAAATGTACGATAAGACACATAAACTGAAGATACATTTTATTGATCATGATCGAGAATCGAGATATTTTAAAACATGGGTAGATTTGAATTCAATGGGTTTTGATGATTAGGTCATAGCAAAACATAGTAATGTGCTACTAAACCCTTTCATCTTTCTACCCATTTGGTGCTTGTATGAAGGACTACCAAAAACACATGATTTTTCGTTTAAGGCTTTGCAGTGTTGTTCATGTTCAGTATTTTGGATCTTTAAATTAGGTGGTCCATCATTAATATTGAATTATTATATCTTTTACCAAACATTTAATATTTAGTGTTTAGTCCAACTATATTTAATATATCTGTTTATTTAGTCAGTAGATTTTTTTCTTTTTTATTATTTTTAGTGGGAACTATTGCACTATTAGGTTACTAAGTTATTCAACCGTGTGTCCCTTTTGATATTTATGGCCTGATCTGCTTGCTTCAGTTAAGCAGTGCCCAAAGATCAAGAGCAGATGACCTGGATGCAGTTAGTCGTCTTCCTATCTTAAATGAGACATACTACAGAGATATTCTTTGTGAGCTTGGTGCCATGTTTGCGGTCGCAAATAGGGTGGATAATGTTCACAAATTACCCTGGATTGGTTTCCAGTCATGGCGGGCTGCTGGAAAGAAGGTATGTACTGTAATGTAGTTTGAAATGCAGTTAATTCTTTTGTTCAAATACTGTCTAGATTTATAATATTGGAGTAAGTGTCAGTAATTTATTGCATCAGAATTTGATGGCATAAGTTTATTATTGGCAATCATTTGTCTGAAATCTTCTTTATTTGCTTTGATTTTGTTCTTTATCCACTATACAGGCAGACCAGGGTCATAACTGAAATCATGTTTAAATTTATGTAACATAACAAAATGTTCTCTAATTTTCTAATTGAAATTTATTTGTCTTAGAATGTATGAACTTTTCCTTTTTACTCTTTTTCTTTTTTTCTTTCTTTTGTGGGGTTTGAATTTGAAGTGCATCCAGAAATTAAACTTAATCCACTCAAACAGTAATTTAGTGATTTATTATGCTCAAATATGTAATACAGCTGATGCTTAGATGTTTCTCCTTTTCTTTTAAAAAAAATAAAAATCTGTATATACTTTGGTAGGACTGGTGTTTTATTTGAAAGATAAAATAGTAATAGTACATTTTTATATTGCAAAGAAGTCATCCTGGCACCAATTAGATACATGTACAAAAGATTCTCTTTAGTACAAAGAAGTAATCGCATTGATTTCTTATGCAAGTTTTATGGAATTTAACACATGTGAAGCTCATTATTTATTGAGTGGACACAATTGATTCATAGTTTTCAAGCAAGTGGTTGGCCCGTCTGGTACATGTGGTGGAAGCATGGATGGCTGTGATCATATATTATTATAATCTTTTGTTAGCTATGTAACTAAGTAAATGCACTTCCACTTTCATTGGTGCAGATCTCATGATTCTTTACCTCAAATAGAGCAAAATGGAACCATGCTATGTTTATTAATAAAGTGTGTGCTTATAGATGGCTGATGCAAGGGTTTAGGAGATGTGGATTATCAAGGCATGGTAGAGGTAGAGATGTTATTTTGGTCTTTTGACATTGGTGCTCTCAGGCCGCATGGTGCCATGCAAAACAGTAGGAAAATTAGATTATTTTTTCAATGTATTTGCCTCATTTGTTATTTACTGTTGTTTTAGGAAATTAGACATTGTAGTGAACCACGTAAACCTTTTATGTGAAAAGTCATGATAGTGATCTTGTCGCCAAATATGAGAAGTTTCCAACCCGAATCAAGGTTATCAAGAACTTTATTTCCAATATACTGCAACTCCATAACACAAATACAAACAATAATGCCTTTCTTATATTTTTAATATGTTTTGATAGAAGGTAGCAAGGTTCACCGTACTGGTACCGGTAGGCGTACTGATCGCCTACGAGGCCGGTACGGTTCCGGTTCGGATCGGTTTAAATCAGTACCAAACCGGCCAGCTCTTCCCGCCGGAGCCGGAAAAGAAGAAGAGAACAAGAGAGCGAGCGGTGAGGAAGGGAGGGAGGAAAGGAGAGGCCGCCCGCGAAGGGCCGCGGGGGGTGGCAGAGGTCGGGGGAGCGGCAGAGGCTGGGGGGACGGCGGGACGCGGCGGAGGCCGAGGCCGCGGCCATGTCCCTTGTTTTGAAAGAAATAGGGGACGTGGCCATGGCCTCGGCCTCCGCCCCCCGCGGGCTCCGCCACCCCCCCTTCGCCTCCGCCGGCCCTCCGCGGGCAGTGAAAGTTTCTCCTCCCTCCCTCTCTTCTTTGTTCTCTCTCTCATCTTCTTCTTCTCCGGCTCCGGCTGGGTTCGGCCCCGTACCGGTTTCCATGGCTCCACCGTACCGGTTGGTCCGAACCGGCCGGTTCGGCAAACCTTGGAAGGTAGTCTACTAATAGGCTAGCAGCATTTTTCTTTGCATATTAAGCAAGTCCTTGGTGAAATCTCACAATGAATATGGTTTGTGTCACTCCTGTTGGACTAATAGGTCGCACCATTTAGATTGGCGCACATTTAGGGCTTTCTTAAGGGAAGATCACCAATAACCAATATTTCAACAATAATAATATTTAGAAATCAAAAAGCTTGCTATAAATGTACTAAACCTGAAACCAATTTGGTCAACTATATTATAAATTCAATCATCGAAGCAAAATATGTAAATAAAAGAAAAAATCAATTTATTTTTTATCCCATAGATGAACTCTTGTTATTAAGCTACATTAAAACATTTGTAATACTTTGATAGTTTGGTGCCAAATGCAATGGAAGCTCAATCTGAACTGTTAATATTTTTCCATTAGTTAACAAATAGAGACAGTATGATTCTTGATCCTTAGGGCAAATTGTACTGCAATAATGTATTAGTACAATAGTGATAACCAATATATGTACTTCATGTTGGTGGTTATTTATTGATTAGAATACTTGCTTATATGTAAGAATCCCAAATGAAGATGATACAATAAATGTAGATTAGTGTGCTTATTAGATACTTGAAGTGAGCTTAATTATGTGTTCTCAATATGAATCTCAGTATACAGAATAGACTGTAGTGAGTATATTAGTGCAACAGTGATAACCAGCATTTATACATCATATCTGTGGTTACATATGGATTACAGTACTTAGTTCACATATAAGAATCCATATGAATACAATGCAATAAATGTAAATTGGAAGGTTATCCATATCTCTAACATCTCATTTCAAACTATGGAGCAAATGCAAAGTGATCCCTTTTTAGATGCCTGTAGTGAGCTAAAGTATGTGTTCCCATTCATGAGTTGTGACCTATCTTGTAGATCCGACATAAGGAAGCAAGCATGTATGCAAATAAGTTTCCACAAAGCAGCTCCAATGTGCAGGTAGCTGGAATACCACATAGTACATATGCTATATGTTGGTTACTTGTGGTTGGTATTTTGGAAATATTAAAAAAACAAATGAGTTCTCCACATTAAAGGGAAAAAGAATTAGGTGCATGCTTTTTTACACATTTGACATTCCATTTTAGTATGGTAAGACAGGTTAAAGCAAAACAAATTGTTGTCAAGATCTACATCAATCTATGCACAATCGTGTATTGAGCTAGTTAGCATGTTACTGTGTCCAAACAAAATATTTTGTCGACAAGGATTAGAGATTGATTAACATATCATACCATCATCCAATATTTCCTCCTCTCTCATTCATTTCATAACCTCTCTCTTCTTTTTGTATTTGTAGCCTTTATGACCAATTTTTGAGCTTCGTACTATATCTGAACCTTCAGGCTGTTATACAAGGTGCATGATAACAGATTAAGTTCTCTAATTCTATAGATCTGGAGACATTCTCTCACAAGAATGAAGGCTTTACACCCTCAAATTTATACACTTTGTCATCTTGTTTATATGCCCAAAATATTTTATTCTACCAATATGCATACCTATATATTTGTTGTACAAATTTTGTTAGAAATCTTGCTGCTGTCTCACTTGATACCTTAATTTTTCAGGCCTTGGAATGGGCAACTCTTTTCTATTATCATTTGTTTTCTCCTAACTTGATCTTTAACAAAAGCCAGTTAAATGATTAGAAATTTGTTGATTGATGTTCCATCCTTTTGTCAAACAGGTTTCCTTGTCTGATAAAGCAGCAGAAGTACTAGAGAAGACTCTACAATCAGAAAATAAAGGAGATGTCATCTACTATTGGGCACTGATGGATATTGACCAGAAGGATGTGGAAATGGAAGATATTGACTTTTGGTCAATGTGTGACAGCTTAAATAATGGGCATTGCAGGTATCTTCTGTCTTTTCTTTCAAAAAAGATAATTGCTCGACTTCTCTAGGTGTGCCATTTATATGCTTGTAAGCTTTGATTAGGCTATCCAGGTTCTTTATATTGCCTTTCAAATTGTTTCAACTGATTTTTTTTAGCAATATGGAGGCATGTTGGCATGTGCTCCTCCATTGAATTGCTTAAAATTTTATTTTTTGGGTATAGGTATAATGTTCCAACAAAGACAGCATATTTTGATTTTATTTGGCAACTTATACTACGGAAAACTTAATTATGCCTTAAAAATGTTCTGAATTACTCAAAATGTTCAATCTTAAGGGTCTTTGTGAATATGTTTGCGAATAGTATTGACTTAGTATGTTGTTCTTCTTGAAGGTCATTTCATTTTGAAGTATGTTTTCAGTTGGTTGCAAGCGATAGTGATTTTATTTTTTTTTGGATAAAAGGGAGGTGGTCCCCCACCCAGTCACCCAAGGGTGGGTGGGATTTGAATCCAGGTCATTGGATAACATCTCCCAATGACTTTACCAGCTCAACAAATTGGCAACCATACAATGATAACAAGTATGTTAATGCCTTGAGTGTAGGTGGACCTTCACTAGGTGTGTTATCGTGTGAGGAAGCATAGCATCCAAATTATTGAATGAGTCAGACCAGAGATTCGATGATAAATAGAACAAAACTTAAACCTGAAGAGACCTTTGCCTGATGGCATTTTAATATGATACATAGATCCAGAATTATATTCTCTAGAATTTGGAGTTTCATGATCACCAAGTCCTTTGTGCTATTACCATCTTCTATTTCACATCAATGGAGAATGTAAATTGAGTCATTGATGTTACTAATTATTCCATGAGCTTGTATGGTTTACAATATGAAGTTCCTCAAGTGACAATATCTAAATGTAGTTTGTGCTTCCATTGGAAGCATTTATTTACATTTGTCCTTTTTTCACATCATATATTGACATGTTTCCTTCTTTCAAAGTCTTAAAATGTGATGTGTACTAAATGATATTATGTCATGATTGGTTTTTATGCCATAGTTGCACATTTATTCATTTTCAAGAATTACCACAAACAATCTGCTCCATTGATGTGGCACAAGTCTAAAGTGAAGAAGATGAATCTTTGAAAGCATGGACTTGGGGTTCAGATAACTTGTTAGGGTTCAACATTTACTGTCATGCCTCCGACCCGAAATCGCGAGCTGGGGTCGTGGCAACCGCTGCATACTTATAAGAAACTCTCCCCATAAGCATTCCAGGCATTTCAATCACAATTTTATAAAGCAAGTAGTGGAATAAATAATCAATCGAATGAGCCCAAAATTTAAATTACTAAAATCCAAACTTAATGCATCACAAAATTCTAAGAATATCCAATAGTCTTGCATCATACTTTTATAAAATCCTAAAATAAATCGACCAGAATTGTAAAAACTTAATGTCTCCCGAAATAAATGCCCATGCCATCTTAGTTCTTAGGATATGTAAAAACAATAAAATATCGAATAATGAGCTAGACAGCTTAGTAAACAATGAACACTTTAACTAGATAAATAAGGCAATAAGATAATAATAATTTCACAAAATTCAACTTGAAGATTAGAGGTCGTTACCTTGGTTTTGGCGAGATCTCGCGGTGGCACAAAGAACGGACATTGTGGATGGCGTTGAAGACTGAGAGAAGAAGGAATACTCAAGTGAGGAGGCCTAAGATCTGTGATGAGAGGTTGATGGGAAGCTAGGGCGGTCTAAAAGAGAGCCGAGATCCAGCATTAAAGCTTTTCTCGGCATCGGACTCCTACCAGAGTTGATGGAGAAGATGACCCCCATTGGGTGTTTGTCTTCTCTTCAGCACATGTGGTGCATGTGCACCTTAAGTCCGCCTCCAGCATATGCAGAGCATGTGCTGGACTGCATGTGCTGGGCTTAAAATTCCTTTTTTTTAGATTTCTGGTTTTGGGCCTGATGAGTCTTGGGCCAAGTGGGTCTTGGGTCTAATGGGCTTCGGCTGATCCATTTTTTTCTTTTGTGGGCTGAAGTGTGCTTCCGGGCCAGTCAAATGGACTCGGCCCGGTTCATTTTGGGCCGGGTATTACATTTACGTTGATCATATTACTGCAAATATATCAAGTATGCAATCCATTCGTTCATCATGATGCATTGAAAGTAGGGCTTTGGCAAATTAAGTTATTAGTCCTATTATGTTATCCGCTTTGTACTTATCCCACTAATAGCTGAAATATATCAAGTATGCATACGAATGCTTGTTTTTATAAGCATTTATATTGCACCGGAACTTTGCTTGCTGTCTATAATTTTCCCATCAAAATCATCCCCAATTTGGCAACTCACAGTATCAGTTTCCATGTAGTCCTTGAGGACTTGCTAACTCTACTGAGCTCATATGGTGTTTGTTTACAAAGCCTACCATCTTTTCTCGACTTCCATTTGTCTGAATTTTGAGCATGATATTCCAGACTGGAATTACGTGTCATCATTTACCCATCACTTTCTCTGTCTTAAGCCCTATTACCTTTTCTTATTTTTCATGCATGTTATTCTGTTAATTGATTTTTCAGACCGTGTATGTACCATACTTGATTTAGGACTTAAAATGGATCTGAGTGTTGGTCCGAGATGAACTTTTAAATGTATATCTATATTTTTCCCTTTGTACGTATGCACAATGATGTAATTGGATGTTAGTTACCACATTTTGCTTGATTTACTTGCTTACCCCCTCCCCCTCTTTTGTAAGAATTGTCTCAATATAGTGTTCCAATCAACACGCATCTACTTAAGGATGGGGTTTTGTTTTACAGTTTTTAAGTTTACCTGCAGCTTTGATTCATATCCAGTCATTGCCTTTTTTATCTGATTAGGTTAATATTTTACTGGCTATACTTATTGACATCTGAAGCAACAAGGATGAATGCTTTTTTTGGAAATGGAAGGCTTCTGCGATTATCTGTGAATTACCTGTCCCTGACTTGAAATCGATTCTTCAGCAATGTGTCACTGATCTAATCTTTATCAACTTTTTCTGGGTTTCGAATGTAACTTGTACACTGCATCTCCTTTGCCTTGCCATCTTAGCAAAAGAGGATTAATTGTGCCCATTTCTTTGCCCTCCTCTTTTAACCTCAGCCATTTTCTGTATGTTTCTCTATAAAGTTGTTGCACATCTTGGCATAAATGGCATGTTCATCTTCAGTTAACATCCTGCAATCTTAGGTTTTATGCAACATATATAACTCCTAGGCAATTATAGATTAATCTTTAAAGTGTAGTTACCTGATGAAGATGACCTTTTATTTAGATCATCTATGTTCATCACATTCATGAGCATCCAAACCTTCCATGGAATTGTATTAAACAGATTTTAGTGACTGGCTTTCTACCTAACACCAAGCCTTATCAATAAGCAATAGTGCATTGGTAGACCTGGATATGAGGGTCACAATGGGTTTCCTTCGGTAAAAATTTGGCGGAAAAGAATCCATGGCGTTTAAAAGATGAATGCAGTCTCGGAGGCAATCTTCTAAATGTTGTGATGGAGGAATTCTGGTATAATTGCATGCAAGTCCTGCAATTTTGTTTCTCTGTTTTTTTCCTCCCCTTATACATGGGGTAAAATTAATCTAGGAAATAGATCTTATATATTTTCATATTGTCACTACAGCATTTACCTAATGCACAAAATACTGCTTTATTAGTATAGGTATATATTCAAACCAAGGATTGTTATTTATAGTTCAAACATGTACAATCCTGATTCCTGAATATGTGCCAATGCTGTCTTCTCCAGTTAGATTCCGCACATGAAATGTTTTTTTAAAGAAAAATGTTCCTTATCCAGTATCTTTTGGAGGTTAGGAAGAACTACCTGTTATGATCATTTTTAATGTCAGTCTGGAAGTTACATACATGGATTGCAAAGCTTAATGCTATTTCATTTTCTTATAGGGCTGCATTTGAGGATGCATTCAGAAGGATGTATGGGCTACCTGATGACATGGAAGCCCTGCCCCCAATGCCTATTACTGGCGGCCAGTGGTCTGTTCTCCACAGCTGGGTGATGCCGACACCCTCCTTCTTAGAGTTTGTAATGTTTTCCAGGTAAGTTTTTATAGTATGACTTGAAATGCTGTACTTCAAATATTAACATTTGCTTGACACCTTTTCTACTGAATTACAGAATGTTTGCCGATTCCCTTGATAGCTTGAATAAGAATAATAGCAGCACCACTGAATGTGTGCTAGGATCTTCAACATTAGAGGTAGATTAATGTTTTTTATGATGATATTTGAGTTTAGGTGATTGATACTTATTGATACCTGTCTGCCATTTGTTTCCACTCATTGTAATCTCAGAAAAGGCACTGCTACTGTCGGATTTTTGAAGTCCTGGTCAATGTCTGGGCTTATCACAGTTCCAGAAGGATGGTTTACCTCGACCCAATCAATGGGAAGCTTAGAGAACAGCACCCTCTTGAGCATAGGGATATGTGGGTGAAGTACTTCAGCTTTCCATTGCTGAAGAGTATGGATGAAGATTTGGCCGAAGAAGCAGATGATGGCATGCATCCAGTGGATAGATGGTTGTGGCCTTTAACTGGTGAAGTTCAATGGCAGGGAATCTTAGACAGGGAGAGGGAGGAAAGATACAGGCGTAAAATGGATAAAAAGAGAAAAACGAAGGGGAAATTGTTAGAGAGACATAAGTATGGATACAAACAGAAAACCTTAGGGCAGGAACAGAAAGACAAAGCATGATAGCAGGTCCAACCACAATGTTAACCAATCAAAACTAAAAGCTCCAACTTCTATGTCCATATGGAGGTCCAAAAGGTTCATGCAGTTTCAACAGTGATTATTTGCAACACTGCCACAGGTGCAAAGGCGACATCCTTGGTGTACATATATTCTTCCCCCCTTCTCCGCCTTGGATTATGCTCCGAAGGAGTAGAAGAGATAAAGAGCCACGCTGCCAAAGTTTCAGTTTTTTTCTTTTTTGGGTTCTTTTTTCCTATTCTTGTTAACCACCAAGGTAGGAGTACCAGAAAAAATTTTTTCCTTATAGCCAATTGATATTCTTTGATTACTGATACAATGAAGCAGCTATATACAAAGAACTTTTGTTCTGCTCATGTAATCATCGCTTCTTGTACATTCAGGATATTAGGGGTGATTTCCAATGAGAACAGTAATTCTTTGGGGGGAGAGTGATCTCTAGTCTATGGCATTTTTTTCCTTTTTTTTTTTTTTTTTGGTAAAACGGCTACTCATTTCATATAACTCTAACGTGAGTACAACCTGCTAAATCGCGGGAAAGTAAAACATACAAGTAAGGATGAACATCATCATCAGACGTCCAAGTAAAATCTCCGGAATGCCGGGCAGCATGAGAGGCGACCCAGTCTGCAGCCCTGTTCGCCTCTCTGAACACATGTCCTATCTGAACGTCGCCCATTAGCCATACCATCCTACGTACCTCTCTAATGAGGGGATGGCCATCCCCAAACCGATCCGCCCCTCGGAGCCACTCGACAACCACAGATGAATCCCCCTCAAGGCAGACCCGCTCCACACCAAGAACCTGCCACACGTAGGATATACCCTCCCAAGCCGCCCGCAGCTCTACTCCGACCACAGAGAGTCCAGGCGTACGCCGCCCTCCTGCCGCTATCAACCTGCCATGGTGGTCCCTAACCACAAATCCAACCCCTCCAACCACACCATCCACTGACCGACTGCCATTGAAATTTACTTTTAAGATAGCCAAGGGGTGGGGGTACCCAAGAAACAAGGGCAAACCGGGGCGCTGAAGCAGCGTGGAGAGTACCCCAGATGTCCCTGGCTATCCCAGAAGAAAATCGCATGGTAGCCGCAAGAACCTCCCTCGCAGATAGCGTCGCTCTATCCACCACCCTCCTCGGGGGCGACCTCCTCCCCTCAAACAGGCCGGCATTCCTATCCAATCAGATGTGATAGGACAGGTATGCCACCAGAATCCCTACCTCCACAGATCGGGGACTCAGCGTGGAGGCTCTCAACATCTGAATCATATCCTGTGCAGAGACTATCGAGTCGGGTAGTAGGACCGGTGATCTCCTCCATATCTCTCTGGCTCTGGGGCACTGCAGGAGGACATGCTCGATCGTCTCCTCACTATCTGCACACTCCTCACAGCACTGAGAGACCGCCATGCCACGCCGGGCTAACAAGCTCCTCGT
Source organism: Phoenix dactylifera (assembly GCF_051530095.1). NCBI lineage: Eukaryota > Viridiplantae > Streptophyta > Magnoliopsida > Arecales > Arecaceae > Phoenix > Phoenix dactylifera. Next base: position 33,399,455 of record NC_143192.1, on the reverse strand, counting down.
AGGAAGGCAGCCCCAGGCCACCTTCCAGATGAATAAAGCCATTCGCGGATGAATCCGCAACCTCCATATCCAGCCACCCTCAATCTGACGAGCTGGCTCCCTACCAATCAATGCACGGAGATCTCTGACCCGTACCCGCGTCCGTCCCGTCGGAACCCATACTAGCCTGTCGCCCCCCCCCCACCAGTGGGAATCGGAATAGACAGAACCGACTCCGCCAATCGCTCTCCAAAGACCTCCCGGACCATCTCCTCCCTCCATCGAGCCCCCTCTAGTGTCAGCAGCTCACTAACCCTGCAGCCAGCTAATCTCGTCACATCAACCGTGGTCGGCATACGGCAGATCGGTATCTCGGTCACCCAACTGTCCTCCAGCACATCAATAGACCGTCCATCGCCTATGATCCATCTAATCTCTGGAAGCACCACCCCAGCTCCAGTGCAAATCTCCCTCCAAATCGGAGAATGGTGACGGCCAGCTCGCACCCCAGGAACCAAGGCACCATATTTGGCCCTCATCAGTGAAGACCACATACCCTCGGGCTCAAGCAAAAATCTAACTGCATGTCTAGCAACTAGTGCCTCCCGCGTGGCCACCAAAGACTGCACCCCCAATCCTCCATATCTAGCCGGCTGGCACACAACATCCCAAGCCACCAAGTGGACTCCCCCTCTGCCACTGCACCTCCCCCAAATAAAGTCCCTAAACAGCTGCTCAAGGGATCTCAGGACTGTAACTGGAATGATAGTATTGGAAAGTAGATAGATAGGGACCGAGGTAAGAACTGAGCGAACCAAAGTGATCCTACCCATCATCGAAAGTGTACGCATCTGCCACCCCTCGAGTCTCCGTCTGATACTGAGCTCCAGAGCTGCACAATCCCTCCGCCGCAACCGCTGACCGGAGAGTGGGACCCCTAGATATGTCATCATGCCCTCCTGCTCTCCCACCCCCAGGATCTCCACTATCGAACGCCTCACAGCTACTTTGGTCTTTGGGCTGAAAATAATAGATGACTTGGACTGATTGACCCGCTGTCCTGATGCTGCACAGTAGTTCCGAATAATCCCACAGATGATCCGAGCCGACTGCACCGACGACCTGGCCAAGAGCAGACAGTCATCAGCAAACAACAAGTGGGAAATCGGAGGAGCCCTCACCACCGGTCTATAAACCTCCAGCTCCTGAGAGGCCACTGCTCGTCGTAGAGCTCTAGACAATGCATCTGAGCACATAATGAATAATAGGGGAGAAAGGGGGCACCCCTGACGCAACCCCCCTGTCGACACAAAGAAACGGGATGGCGTTCCGTTCATCAAGATAGCAAAGGAAGGGGCACGTACACAGCCCATCACCCATCAGCTCCTGACGCATTTTTCCCCTTAGGGGTGGACCTCTGTGTTTTCTTTTTTTAACAACTTTTCAGCAAAGGTTAAGCTTTCAAAACATCAAGGCAAGAGCCATGTGAGAAGACAGGATTTTTTTTTTTTTGGTCAAACGAACCCTTTTCTCCCCTCTTCCAAGCCCATCCCTCTCCCGGTAAGCTGAATGGTTGGCCTTACGTATCAAAGTTGTCGGAACAATTGTTGTCGCGATATATTATTGTCACGCTCCGAACCCAGAGTGTAACAGATGTTATATATTTCTATAGAGAATCATATAAGTATGTAGGGCTATAAATCATATCAAAGTAATAATAATTTTTGAAAATTTATTCAGTCACGAATTTATCCAAATGATTCTTACAATCGCTTTGAAAGACATAAGTCAATATATGTTAATTACTAACATATCTCAAATAAAATGTTCTAAGTAGACCGACTCAAACTTAAATAATTGAAAGTATCTTCGAAAGAACTAGCGCATTCTAAGTCTCGAGCAATTATGCATTTAAATCTGAAAAATATAGAAAACATAATAATGAGTTATACTAGCCTAGTGAGCAATATAGTACTCCAAAGTGGGGTCAAAGCATGCTAAATAATTAATTAAAAACACAAAATAGTGAATGGGAAATGAATCATTTCTCGAAGAATGCATGTTTTTTTTTTGAAGTATATTATTGTTTTCACAAAGAAATACCAGAAATCAGATTTTAGGCTATGGCCACATAACCCAGTGGCATGGGTCAGAATGCACAAAGTGCCAAACACCACTATTATTAACCATCGATGGTACGATATCCAAATACCACTATTTTTATCATTGGTAGTGCAGTGTCGAAATCAGTTTCTCATAGACTATAAGTCGACAAGGCAACGAATAAACTCCATTAGTGTGGCCAAATTAGGTCATAGCAATGCTAAGAATGCATATAAAATAATTTTTATATAATTTGTCTAGTCATATTTTTCAGATTTTATAACACAACATTTTTTAAAATAATTACTATCATAACATTAACATGCCTAACCCGTTAAAACTATGTATAAAATAGATATTATAACCAAATTTAATTAAATAATTATCATTTTACCAAAAATTTGAAAAACACACTTTGAAGCATTGGTTACTTACCTCTTATCATTTCAAAATTCCATTCCAGTTAGATGGTTCAGGTTCGCTTGCTATAATATCATTAAAATATAATTAATTTTTATCAATATCCTAAAAGGTAAGCAAAGTCAAAATTAAAATACTATTATGGATACAACCTCATGCCTAAATCAGATCAAATAGGTGATAGTGCCTGACTGCTTAGGTCGGTCCGAGCAAGAAGATTTTAACTAGTCAGGTAAAGATCAATAGTGGCCAAATTTCAAAAAATCTAGTTGAGGCTGAAGTAATAGGCTGGTCTACCATCTGGATACCAAAGCCGTTCAAGGTCTCTAAACTGGGTCAACTTAGATTCGAGCAACGAAGAAAGTAAAGCTTATACTAGGATCTTTAAACTTCTCTAGAGAGAGAAAGAGGGAGATGAGAGAAAATCTGAGCTCAAGTTCAAGCAAGGGTCTGGGTTTGGTCCATCGATGGCACATGCCATCCTAAATCATCAATGTATTTGGTCCACGAGTCAAGTAGAGGGAGAAAGTGGAGAAGAGAGAGAAAAGAGAGCAAAATTAGAGAGAGAAAAGAGAAGGAGAGAGAAGAGAGGGACTTTCTTCTCCAAAAAAGGGGTGTCCATCTCTCTCTTCCTCTTTGATGGGATCTAAGAGCGGTCGTGGTGGCCAACCCCGACAGCGGCAGGAAGCAGCAAGGCGGCTACACTAACCTCGACGCCCGACGACGGGGAGCAAGGGCCGACGGCGAGAGTAAACGGACCACAATAGGGCTCCCCCGTTTCGGGCGGTTCTCTAGTGATTCACCATCCCAAATTGAGGCCAATCATCCTACAACATTAGAAGAGAGAAAGGAAGAAGAAAGGGGAGTGCCCACCTCTGTTTGGTGAGGGTTTTGACGGCCCTTCTTGCGACAAAATGAGGAAGAAGGTCAAAGAAAAAGCTTGGGATTGATGGCTCAAACTTGGGTAAATTCGAAGGGAAGGAAATGGAATCTTAAATAGCTGATCCCCAGCCTTATCTGACCAGTCCCCGAATCACGATGAACTCTCTAGCTCATCGCGATCAGGGAGGAAGAAGACTTTGGCCGGAGTCGTCCTCCCCTACCCTCACGTGCTGTGCACGTGTAGTGGCCCAAATGTGGCTGGCCGGTCAAGTGGACTGGGCCCACTCCATAGGGTTTCAGAATTGTAGTCGGGCGGTAAGATGAATACATGGATGATTCCTAGTATATTTGGCAGCTGCATTGCATGTAGAATGAAATAGAATTCAAATTATTCAAAATAAATTTTTTGAGCAAAGTTAATTATGAGAGAGATGAATGGTTAATTCGAAAGAGAATTTTTTCCAAATTTTATTATGATAGTGGATCCTTGAGCCTATCTTTGCACAATTCCATTACTCTTTAGGAGGCATCCACCTTAGATAAACTACCGACCTTGCAGTATTCTGCCCCCTTGAATGTTCGGTGTGACGGTTAGGCATTTTTAGATGAAAGAGTGGTTTTTCAGGATTGGTCAAGGTTGTCACTGCGAAGCTATAAGAAATTTTTTTCTCAACTTTTCTAGTATTTTAAGGAAGGGAGGGCTAGCTAGTTCAATCAAAAAATAAAAAAATAGAGAAAATAGACGATTAGTTAAGAATCAACTTTTTTTTTTTTTTGTTTGTTTCTTTGCTATTCTTGTTATGAGTTGGAATCTAGTTTGAAATCTGACTTTCCTATGTTAATTTCCCATATATCATTTGATTCCACTCTTTTTTTTGGTTTAATATTATCACTCGCTTGAGTCCTAGTTGAATTCAAATTAACATAAATTTATTTCTTCTCACCCTTTAGGCTGTGTGTGTGTGTGTGTGAGAGAGAGAGAGAGAGAGAGAGAGAGAGAGAGAGAGAGGAAAGGATTGAAAGCCTTCATTGAAACAAAAATCACCTCTTTCATCCCTCCCTCTCTCTCTTCCCCTTCTTCTCCGTCCTTTCCTTCCTCCCTCCCTCCCTCCCTCTCTCACTCCTCTCTCTCCCCTTCCCTCTTTGGCTCTTTCTTTGTAGGTATGTCTTAGAATAGCACGATATGGATCATACCATGCCGAACCAATTGTTAGCCACGAATCTTGCTTTTAGGAGGTAGAATGAGAGTCCAGTTTTTTGTACTGGGAAGAGCATGAGTAGATGAGTTCCACAAGTGATCTAACAAGTAAAAGAAGTTGAGCCAATTCTTAGTGAAAGTCCACTCCCAATTGACGGTCCTTTTCCCTAGCTAGTCTCTTCTTCTTTGATGTTTTCTCCAACTACTATAATCCTGTAAAACTTAGGGGTGGCATTTTTTAACCTGGTATATTTACCTGACCTAGATTCAGCCCACTTAACCTGATCCGTTGAGTTTGTGGTTTGGGTATGGGTCAGCAATCCCGTTTAAGCAGGTCAAGTTAGGTTGGGCTAGGTCCCTCAACACAGCAGATCCTAGAGGAGTATTATATATATATATATATATATATATATATATATATATATATATATATATATTGGTAATTATATGAGTTATTAGGCCATTTATGTAACGATTTAGAAATAAAATGAGAGATGGGTTATTGCACAAATATTCCAAAAGCGTACAAAAATAGCATACTCATTTAATATATAGCCCCAGATTGAATGGGGTTGGGCCTAAAGTGGGTCAATGGGTTGTTTTGTGTTAGCGGTGGCTGCGGTTAGTATTCAGGTCATCTGGGCTTGAATATATGGGATCAACTCAAATCCAAACTTTGACCAGACCTGTTGATTGCCACTTATTATAACATGAGGACTTTTGCATTCAACATAGCAATCTTTTTTTCAAAAATAATTGATATCTAGGACAAGGATAATGGAAATTAGATTTGCCTTTCTAAGGGAACGATAAAGTATACATAGACTCAGACTACCTCTTTATAGTAAGCACGGAGGCATGCATCCACCTTTCTATATAATGTTATTAGTATAGGAGGTGGACGAGCTCAAGATCTAATAAACGACCAAACATCCAAATTCACCACCAAGATCTTCCTATTGAAAACCCTTGTAGGTTGGGTTAGGTTCGTGTCAGGCCATCTGAGCCTAATATACGAGGTCAACTTGATCCAAACCCATTGATTGCAACCCCTAGTATAATATGAAGGTTTTCGCATTCAAAAGAGCAATCTTTTTTCCAAAACAAAATTGACATCTAGGACAAAGATAATGGAAATTACACTCACCTCCCTTGGATAATCACAAAGTATAGTTGACTCGGCCTTCCTCTTTGCAGCAAGCATGGAGCCACGTATCCATCGATCTTTGTAGCGTTATCAGTATAGTAGATGGGCAAGCTCGAGATATAATAAATGACCCAATATCAGAATCTTCCTATCTAAAAACCTTGGCAAGAATTTTAGCCCTCAAATGCAACCGCAAACGTTGCAAGGCCCGTGAGGACAAATTGACGGAGCCACATCCGAAGTAGTTACCGGTTTAGCTCAAGATGATCATCATGGTTCCGGTAGAACCTAGGCTCTCTACTCGGAGCCCAGCCGCCGTGACCCGACACTGCGTCCCCCCTCCGTGCCATCCATCCGTCCGCTCAAAAGGCCAAGAAATAACCCGAGGCTTCGTCCACGTAGGGGAGAAAAAAAAACCCACCGCGCTCTTCCCAAGTCTCTCCGGCGCTGCAAGGAACCAAACCAAACAGCCAGCAGTCTCCATCGCTTCCGTTTCAACCCTGTTCTCCCTCTGATCTCCGGCGTCGAACACCTAAGTCCCCGCTCCTCCCCGACCCCGATCCGATCGCCGGCGAAAGCCCCGCGGAGAAAGACGGCGGGCCTCCGAACCCTCGCGCGCCTCGGCGTCGTCGTCATCCTCTGATGGGAGGCGGGAGAGGCGGTGGCGTGGCTGATCTCGCCGGATGTGGGAGCTGAGATGCAGCGGGATACGTCGGGAATCCCCTCGTTCCTCGACGGCGGCCGTCCGACCCAGGAGTTCGAGAGCCCGGGCCCCCTACTGTTTCTTTCCTTGCTCTTCCTCCAGGGCGGAGGGATGGATCTGTCCCGGGTCGGCGAGAAGCTCCTCAGCTCCGTTCGCTCGGCCAGATCTCTGGGTCTCCTGCCCCCGGCGTCCGATCGTCCGGAGGTAAGCTGCTTCTTGCTCCGTTGCTTTGGTATTTGTTTCGTTCTTGATCGGGTTATATGCGCAGTAGTGAGGATCTCGGCTTGGTCTTTACTCACGAGTCAGAGTGGGGCTTGTTTCTCAAAATTTCTAACCTTTTGGAAAACTAGTTCTCGGTAAAAGAAAAATCTGGTTCTTTATGGAGTGATATACCCTAAATTGATACAAAAATCTTTGCTCGATGAGCCATGGCGCAGTTTAATGTTGGGGGATCTGGTCCCCAATAATTCATGTTCCAGTAATCCCGTGTTAAGCATCTCAAGTGTGCATCAGGAAGACCACTTACCACTTCTATGTGCATTTATCTGCCAGGGGTTGGCCGCTAACTAGATTCATAGGATCACTTAAAAATTCAAGAAATTGACAGTGAAAAAATTAGACACTTGATACTTGCTGTTGATAGCATGATATTGCATAATCATTGGTATTGGAGCCATCAACTGCTGAAAGCATTGTATCTTGTTAAGCAAGGACCAATGTTAAAGTATCGACCTTAGATGACTTCCTTAATCATCAGCATCAATAGTTTTCCATGCATCAGATTGTCATTCCTTGAGCTCTTCCTATATTCGCCCAGATTGCTTAACCCTCACTAACTAACACATTAAGAGCGTGCATTTGTTGGTTATGGATTTGGTGGACTGCACAGTTTAGAGTCCTTCTTGTACACTTGAGCAGGGGTTGCCATTTTAGTTTCTTTGAACAAGCAAATAATGGGCAGGGTAGCAAACCTTCTGTTCTGTTTCAGGGGAAAAAGAAGGGTGATTTGCCAGGATTTTGTCTCTTCCCATCTTCATCCAATTTAACAAGAGGGGATGGTAATGGCCATAAAATAGAGCCTGAGCAGCTGGAGGATTGAAACATCTCTGACGCATTCAAGTTTTGGGGATTTTCTAGTTTGTCAGGCTCGGGGTGGGGGTGGGGGTGGGTGGAGGGAGGACAAGTAGATCAGTGCCCCCCTAGATGAAGAAAACTTGTAAATAGTCTTGTTAATCTAATGTGCCATACTTGCAAAGAATCTTTATTGTTTGGTGGAAGGAGGTAGGCGTTGAGGTTTACCTTTCCTTTTTTTTTCTTTTTTCCCCTTGAGGTGACTGATAAGTGGAAAACTGCTACCTTGATGAGGAGAAGCTTAGGGAGTTGAACAATTTTGGAGGCAACTTTAGTGGGAATGTGGCTGCAATGCACTTGGTTATTTAAGGTTGCCAAGACAAAGGAGGTGTTTTGTTGCAGTCATAAACATCTTTATAAAGTTTTTGGAGTTTTTTTTATATATTTTGTTTTATTTTATTCTTTGTTGGGGGGGGGTGTTATGCAAAAGAATTGGGGAAAAGTGTTAGTGAGGGAAGGGGCGTGTTGGGTGTTGGATTCATAGATGATGGTAGATGATGCAAAATCAAAGAAGGTCCTTCTAAGTTTGCTCCATTTAGGTGAGATTCTCATACCATGGTCTCCACCCATGTACTAGAAACATCATCAAGTATTCTCAAGTGTTATTAGGAAACCAAGGTTTATAGATTAACCAATTGAAATAGTACAAGTCTTGCCTTTGTGAGTATTTGTACTGTATTTGATGCTAAAGAGGTGCTCCATGAGGTCATGAGACCTATGGGAGAGCAAGAAAGGAACAATGCTCCAATGCGGAAGGAGGACAAAGACAATAGGCGCCAAGTAACGAGAATCTCTCTACTAAAACCGGTGAGGGACAAAAAGCTAAGGTAGGTATATGAACTTATGGGAGGGGCTTGATAGTTGAGCGTGAAACAAGCAAGTAAATATTGTTATTTGTCCATTTATTAATGGGACACTCTATTTGTGTGAGTATGGTGGACGTGGAATGCTTCAAGAGTTTAGTAAAAGACTGTCAAGAAGCATGCTAATTGGAGAAATTCCTTGGAGTTCATATCAACTGGGGAATGTTAGCATTTTGGTGAAAAGGTCACTCTTAGTAAGCAGAAACTTCTACCTAGGGTAGCATAAACACTTTGAAGACTTGTCCTTTCACCTGCTTCTGAAGTATTTCCTTGTCCTTCTTTCTAAAGATCCAATTCCAATTTATTGTATCCACACCCAAGTCCACTCCCCCAGCTGCTCCCTCTTTTGACAAGGGTCACCATTAGACTTGGACTTCAAAGGGAGATTCAAGTGGTTTATGGATATCGGAGGAAAAAATGGTGGGTCAGAAGAGCGAATTTATTAAAGAGTAGGGGTGGCCAAAGGAGTTTGATGCATTTGAGGAGAATTTCTTGGAGGTTGGTGAGTGGATAATAGGTGATAGTGAATTCGACATTGCTATGCTATCCCTTTCGCTTGAAATGGAACTGGATGGAATGCTTGATAGAGATTGGGTGATGTCGAGGATGCTGATAAAATTCCAAAAGGTTGAGACTTGATATTTGAAATGGAGTTAACACCTTAAAAGGATAGAGCCTCGTTGATCCAAGATGGCTGGATTTGATCCTAGAGGTGCCAACGGTATAATATATCATTCACCCAATCACCCTTGATTTTAGGCCTGGACACTTATACTTGAATGCCGAGAGTGAGCATGCTGATGTTAAGAACATGATGAACAAAGCTTGGCAGGAACCAATCAGGGAAAACCTGATGTATATACCTATTAGCAATCTGAAGACTTGAGAATGTCTTTCTTAAGGGCATCAACCAGAACTACTTAGAGCTAGTCTTGAGAATCTCTTAAAGAATAGAGAGCTAACTGTAAAGGTGAGGAATTGAAGATGAAAGATCAATATTATGGTAGAATCTATGCTGCCTCAAAAAGAAAAAATGGACTGGACAACTATAGGACATGACGGCATAATTTACTTTTATAATGTAGTGGGTGCTGATGGGTTGAAAAATCAAAGAAAACCTGCTTTCATAGTGGGAAGGAATAGAAATGCTAATGTCTTTCTCATCTACAAGATGATCTGGAAGATCAAGAGGAGAAAAGGTATTAAGGTAGGGCAAGTTTCTGTCTTAAGATGGATATTAGTATGGCTTATGATAGTGTAGACAAAGGATTCAATGCTGGAGATGCTAAGAAAACGAATTTCCCATAATAATGGATCACGTGGGCACTAGAAAGCATTGGGATACCTTCTTTTCGAATATGCTAACTTGTGTAGTTGGGAAATTCTTCAATGTTAAATGTGGTTGGGGATAGGAGGACTCAATCACCCTAAACCTTTTCACTGTTGCAATGTGTTTTTCAAAAATAGATGAGCTTGATTAAGGTTACTTCATGGTGCTGAAACATCAGAATAGCTATGCAATTTGTATTTTGACATTCACTTGTGATGTCTTGATTCTTGTGTAAGGTGACAGCAAAACCTTAAATAGCTTGGAGGAAATTTTAGATGCTTAGATGAAGCAGTAAGCTGAGACTTAGTAAATAGATGCTGGGATATACTAGTAACAGAATAGGCAAAGAACTTGAGATTCTTATTTGGAAATAGATGCTGAATCATAATTGGTTTTTAGGATATACTAGTAATAGAATAGGCAAAGAACTTGAGATTCTTATTTGGGATAGGACACTATTTCGGGGTCCCTCTTTCATCAAGATGCTTGACAAGAAGAGTTGTTCAACCTTGGTGAAGCTAATTAAACCATGATTCTATCATTTTATATCAGTGGCAGGTAGATCTGTGTTTGTAAAATATGAGTGCTATATGGATATCAGATGAGCAAGTTTCTATATCAAAATGGAGTTATTCTTGTTAAATGTGTGTGTGTGTGGGGGGGGGGGGGGGTTGCTCTTTGAATTGAAAGGTAGGTTTGTAAATAAAAGAATAATAAATATTGAGTAGGCTGCTTTCAAAATTTTGGAATCTGGCAACAAAGAACCACGTCTATGGGTTGAACAGGTTCAAAAAAATTATTTTAAAGGTGATATTTGATTTAGACTATCAGAGAGTTGGCTCCTTCATTTGAAAACAATGTTCAGACTGAAATGTTGCTAGCAAATCACTTTAATTATTACGGGATATTGCATCATGGTTGAAGGAAGCAATGTCTCAAATCCCGGTGGGATATCCCGTGGGACACTGAGATGAGGTCCCATCTTGAGTGTTAGGACAGGGTCTTTCCGCTATTGTCCTAACATCCCCATTGGCATGTCTTGGGATATCCCCTGTCCCAATTGTTGGGACAGGGCGGGATGGTGGCGCATACTGTTCCATGGGTAAATTGGGATAGCTTCATCCCACGGGATTTAAAACCTTAGAAGGAAGAGCCTATCATGGACAAAGCCTCTATCTTTGTATGGGATGGTTCCTAAGAGGTCCTTCTCTCAGCTTCATTGACCATGAACCGGGTCTAAAACTTGGTGAGAGTGCATCTACCATCAAACCCCTCCCAAAGATGGATTGTTCTAGGAAATAGAGAATGAAGGTTAGTTTTCACTCACTTTGTTAGGAATATCTTGAAGGTATGAGCAAAGAGGTGGTTCATTGAAGTTCATTCATATGGTATGAGTGGAAAATTCTGAAGCATTTGGTTGCTGTTTGGAGGGGCTTTCATGGAAATTATTTACCTTAAAGGAAGCTTCAGGAGAGGGGATTGCCATGTAATCAAATGAGTACTCTACTGGGCTGATTGTGAGTATTTAGATTACTGACTTTTTAATTTTGCATACAGTAAATGGATGTCGAAGGAGTTAAAATTGCATATAATATGGCAAAGTGTACTGTTTATGTTCTGGTCTGGTGTGCTGGGAACTGCGATGATATGTAAGATTCTTTTGAGGGAAAGCTGAGCAAGATCAAAGGGCTGAGATTGATAGATAGCAAGGTGAGGATGATGAACAAAGCATTATTGAAGGTGTGCCTCCTTTGTGGGAAGTTATGGACAGATGGAAACGAAACAGGAGGAAAGTCTTGGGAGATCATAGTTGAGTAAGGAAGAGATTTAAGGGCACTATTAAAGGCTTGGTTGTCCTGAGCTTCGTGGAATGTGATTTGCATAGTTTTCTACTTTTATGTTGCAAGGCTTGCCATACTGGTCGGAACTCGCATCATCTCTTTGGCAAAGAGAAATTTTAGCATTCAACTATATCCACATTTTCTTTGTTCTTCATGCGCACGCATATGTCCACACATATATGACATATATTATGTATCATATTTGTCTCTTGGCAAGGGGCCAGGCTTACAGCTTGCTGTTAGTGCTTTAGGCTAAACAAAAGGAGGTCGGCCCCCTGACTCCACGCTCATGGCGGCCCATTTTGAAGCAATGAGTGGGTTTCATGTTTGATTAGAGGTAGAGTAGCTGCGCTTTCTCTATGGGGTTTTCTCATATTCAATATGTTTCTAGAGAGAATTCACGAATGCAAAGGGCTTACTCATAACATAAGGAAACTCCATTGAAGATGTCACTCTTTTGATTCGATTCATACAGCACATATGGGAGTTAGGCTTTCTATTGGATAGTGGTAAGGGCACAATTGGGAGGAGGCAAGAAGGAAAGCAAATTCAAAGTGAGCAGGGGACTCACCATGGGGCCAAAGCTGCGGGTTGAATGAAAACCACCATGATGCGTACCGACCGTACCATGACCATATCGGTACTGAATCGATATGCGATACAGAGGACATACCGATACTTGGTATGCTGAATCGGCCTCCATACCGGACGTAATGACATTGTAATAGGATGGTACCCGTATGGGTTCCGGTACTGAGACGGCGAACCTTATGTTGTGTATACTACTAGTACGTGTGACACAAAAATTAATGGAATAAATACTTACTACTTGTTTTCTTACTTCTAGTATATTTAGGTCTTTTCAATTTCTTTTAGTATTTTCCTTAACTTTACTCCAAATATTATTAGCCCCCCCCCCCCCCCCCCTCTCTCCTCCTCTTCCTCCTCCTCCTCCTTGTCCTCCTTGATTTAACTTACATTTTCTTGTAACTTCAGTACATGCATTTTCTCAACTAAGCTGGAGATATACACAAGATAGTTATTTGAGTTGCTTAGCGTGCTTTTTATTCATTGCTGCAGGTTCCAGCTCGGGCAGCAGCTGCTGCTGCTGTTGCTCGTGCCCTTGCTGGACTTCCCCCACATCAAAGGACTATCCTTCCATCAAATTCTGGAGAATTGGTTTCAATCTATAGCAGTAGATCTCAAGATCTAGTTATAGAAGAGCTTGAGGAAGACTTCTATCAAGAGGTTCTGCTTTTCCGAACCATTTTTGCTAGATGATCTGATTTCTAAATAAAGACTGTAGGGAGGCTAACTTTAGATCTTTATATTGTATTTTGATCACTTCCTTTTTTGCCCCCAAACATGACCATATAACTTTTTTTGTATTTGATGAGCTTATATGCTTAAATTGGGAGAGCATGGATAAGTGGATTTGCGAACAGAATCTGGGAAGCAAAGCATCTGCATTAAATAACATTAATAGTCAGAAATTTATTGAAAACACATCATTTGATGGCTAAGTTTTTAAAAGAAATACTCATTAATTGTTTTCAGGGAAATGATAAATAGAAATTAGTACAATTGCAAGATAAATGGTAGATTTTGATGTAAATATGGTAATGAGAAAAGAAACCTGATCAAGAAGGTAATGGAAACATTAATAATTTGATTTGGTAGTGAGAGTGAAAATGAAAAATAGGTGTTGTGCAAAAGTTGAATGTTCAAATTAAAGCCACTAAACTATTTGAAAAGATATATAGGTAGTTGATTTCAAAGGAATTGATGCAATGCTGCTTGAAAGGGTTTACAATAAATGTTACAAAAGAGGTGCTGTATATTGACATTCTCCATCCATCATGTTTGCCGTATCGGTCGGTACCAGTGCGTATCAACCGCACTGTACCGATACCAAACCGGTATGCAGTATGGGGAGTGTTCCAAATTTCGGTATATTGAACCAGCCCCGTATTGGATGTACGGACATAGTAAGTTGATGGTACTGTTACGCAGTCTGGTATGGCGGAATTTGATCCATCTAGTATTGGTATTTCGTCACGCTGCAATTATAGAATGCTTGTTCAATGTTTTAATTTGTAGAGGTAGCTGAAAAGATTTCTTTTTTCTTGCTTGTAAGTTGTAACTGTTGGAGATTTAAGCGTTATATCTCCATTTGCAAATAATTTTCTTTTCCTTTTTGCTTTTCCTTCATTTTTGTGCAATCCTTTTTTGGTCAATGTAAATTACGCCATTTTACCTCCATGTTTGATTGCAATCCACCTAGAATGATCTTAATTTTGGTGGTGAATCACAAACATTCAATTTTAGTTTTGTGTGATCTGGTGATGTGTACACATTTATATGTGACAAAATAGGTCGCCCTAGATTCTTAACAGAATCTTCTGTTGCTTTTGCTGAATTCTCTTACATGATTTCATTCTTTTGTTAAATGTGTCCCCTTTTTTGTTGTAAATGTCCTATAATGTTTTTCTGTTAGATAGGCATAGGCACCTGTGGGTACCAGGGTCATTAAAAGCAAAAGATGATTTAAGTACTTATTAAACAAGTACTTTTAAGATTGATAAAGGGAGATCTAGTTGCAATGTTGATAAAGTTTATAAATTTTAATCTTTAGGTTACAGAAAGTCAGTCATGGGCCCCAACTAAAAGGTGCATGAATAGTCTCGAGAATGTAATGATGATACCTCTCAATAACCCTATTTAATGTGTGTGAGACGTCATCATGATGGAGGTAATTTACTGTGTCAAAAGTTCCAGGCTTTAAGGTTAGAGATGCTTGTGTACCATCAGAATGAAAGTACCTGATGGAAATTGCAGAATTGGTTATTGGCGTGAGCATTCTAATATCTATGGCTGGCTACAAGAACAGGGATGATGATGCATGAGGGCACAGGCCTAATTCTAAATTTAAGCATAGAAAAGGTGAGGGGCATGACACCACATAATAGACTGAAAGATGTGGAGGACCTTACTTTATTAGATAAAAGTGGGAATATTAACTTCTTTACTAACCTAGAATTTATAGTTTGATGGGCAAAAGATACGTTGCTTAGAATTTAGTATGAAGCAGCATTCAAACTTGAGATACAGAGATATGGCCAGCAGAATACTAGTTTAGTTAGAGGAAAAATAAAATTGGTTCAAAAGATAGAAAGGTAGAGTGTAGATGGAAAGAGACGAACACAAAGATGGCCATTTGAAAATTCCAACTTTCAGTATGGACTTAGGCATTTATTGGATAAAGCCTGAGAATAAGAGAATTAAATTGAGAATAAAGAGATTGACTGACTCTTCGTTTATAAATAACCACAGAACATATTAAATATGTGGAATTGGATTATTTCTAGTGTCTTAAAGAAAATATGGATCCATGTTGGGAGATGGATGAGCATAGTTGTATAATTTTCTGATGCTGACTCTTAGAGTTCTGTAATTTGTCATTCTCCTTTTTGAGGGTTGTGTTTTCTGGTACCCTGCTGTGAGGTGAAATTATAGTTATATGGTCTTTTTTTTCTTTTCTTTTCTTGTGCTTGATGTTTCTTTTTATTCTTGACTTTGTTTTTCAAAGATAATTAAAGAAATCCTATGCTTAGGCACTTAACTTTTCAATATTCTGCTTGTTAGGTTTTTGTGTACTTGTACAAGAGTTACATTGGTTCGTCCTTTCTACCACAATATCTCCATATGGTTTTTGATATTTTTATAATCTTTTGTTAGTGACCACTGCCTTTGTGTAATGCATCAGTATGATATTTCATTGTTTTGTTATATAAGGAAAGACATTACCTCGACGAAGTTGCTATTTGTGTTACCACCACACAATTTTTTAAAGTCAATTCTCATAATCATCTGCTTGCAGGATTTTGATCCAGTGAGGCATATTCTGGAAAATATTCCATCTGAAGAAAACGATGTTACTTATTTTGATCAGAAGGTTAGAATATAGACATATTAAGTTGAATGCTCACACTTCAACCTTATTTTTCATTCATCTATATGGGGTTACTGTTGTTACTTGCCCATCAATTCTCCATGATGTAGATGGCACTTTGTTGATATCTGACCTTTATTGTATAGGATCCCTTTGATTTCCCTGTCAGAGAGTTAAAGTACTACTTTAGGTTTTTCTTCAAAAAGAGACACTTCTGTCTCGGTTGACATTGTGTCATTATCCTTGTAGATTCAGTTGAATATGTTATCATGATATATAAGGTGGTTGTTTAAGTAGTGAAGCATGCACCTCATCTTCCTTTGGCATTTTTCTTTTTTTTTTTCCTCATATTCTAATGTTTTTTGTTGTTCTTTTATACGTAACATGGTTACGAAGAACCAAGCATTCATTATATTTGCTAAAGTCCTATTTTTCAACATTTCTGAAGATGCTTTCATTGTACAAGATCAGTCATTTGTTACTTTCTACAGTCTACTCTTCGATTGGCCCAGCTCGATAGGATAGCAGAACAGTTGTCACAACATGTTATGGAGCACCATGAAGAGATGGGTATGTTTCTAATCTGGAAGCTAGAGCCAAGAATTAAGTATCTGATTAATCTGATTAAGTGAGTGCCTGTTTATGCGATTTTCATGTTTCAGTTGCAAAAGACCCACCTTCAGAGGAATATTTTCTGCAAAATAAAGTCACATTATCACTTAATTAGTTTGTTTTATTTTATTGTGATGTAAGCACCAAATGTATACATTTAATGTGCATTGCAGATTCTTGAACGTTGATTATCTTATGTAGTATATATTTTATTCGTAGAGAATCCTTTTTCTTGTATTAATAAGTGTTGTATGGTGGTTATTCCTGGATCAGTTTATTTGATATTCTGATTTATTCCCTACATGATATTATGCAGCTTTATGTGAACCAAGTAAATCCTGGAGTTTGTATCTTTGTCAGATTTGTAGTTGATCTTGAATAAGAATTTTGTCTGGATTGAAAGAATGCAAAGCTAAAAGATGAATCCATTTTGCAGACTATGCATCTTTTCAATAGTTATCAGATAAATATCGATTTGAAATTTCTAGGACTTTCTGATTAACAGTAAAGTGCCACACTATTCATGATGCTGGTTCCTCAGTCTTGGGGTAAGCTTCGGTGCTGCTAAAGCGAATTAAATTTGTCCAACTAATTGCTGTGAAGTGTGAACTTTGGCATGATAATTACATGATCCAAAAAACAAAAAATCTTTACGATTTTAAATTAATATACACACACATAGATGTGCACTCCCACTCTGTATGTATATTGCATCTATGATTTTTCACAACGCAGCCTTGACTCACTAGAGAAATATTTTTGCATATCTTTTGAATGCTTTCCTTTTTATATTAAAGGAGATAGGAAGAAAATTGATTTGTTTTGTTAATGTTGTTCCCATATATAAGATATGTGTATTGCTGTCACCAAGCCAAGCCGGGATCTGAATCTCTACCTTACAACATATGCAAGAGATGGAGTGGACGGGGCTGGTAATCAATGGGGGGTTTCTTTATGGAACTAGAGATGGAGGATGGGTGTGACATTTCTCTCTTTTGTTTTCTTTTTGATGGAGTCAAATTATTAAAAGTGATATAAGAATAGTTTGGGGGTGCGTAGGTTTTTCTTTGGAGGGGGGCGTGTTGAAAAAGAAATGCATAAAAAAGTGTATTTGAGTTAGGGTTTGTAAGAGATGCTTTAGGGGTGTGATTAGGGATGTGGGGTGGTTAAAGAGTGGAGGTTTTAAGCGTGGGGCAGCATTGTGTGCTTGAGAAGTTTTAAAGAGTATGGAAAGAAAAGAGGGATCTATGTGTATCAAGGAATGCGAAACCATTCCGAACCGTCTAGTTCGGAGCATATGGAGCCGTACCGACGGCGGACCGGGACGGTTCTAGCATTCAAAATGAGAAACCGACAAAGGAGAGGGAGAGAGAGCAAGCAAGAGAAGAAAAGAGAAAAAAAAGTTGCTGACTTCACTTAAAAAATTTTCAAAATAAAAAAAAGGGGGGCATGTCTGACAGAGCCCCTCTTTTGGCCCTTCGAGGCTCTTCGGCGGCTGTCCGCCACCCACCATCTCTCTCCTTCCCTCTCCCTCCCTTCCCCCCTCTCTCTTTTTCTCTCTCCTGTTCTTTCTCTTCCCACCCTCTCTGCTGTGTCGGGCTGTGCTCTGCTGGCCTTCGCTGGTCTTCCTTTCTTTTTCCTTTCTCTCTTTTTCTCTTTCCCATTCTCCTTCTCCCCCGTTCTCTCTGCTGGGTCAGTACAGGCCCGACATGAAACAACATGGGGCGTACCACACCTTGCCACTGGCCAACTGGTACATGCTCTGGTATTGGCACAACGATCCTTCATATATATTAAATTCTTCAAGCATTCTGCTTCAAAGGACTATAGCTTAATCATAACCAGCAAACTATGTAATCATCAATGTAACACAATGTAGACTGTGCCACCCTTTTTTTCCATGTGAATTACATGCTTAGCTAAAGCTGCTCCTATAATCTAATCGATGCTTGGTGGTTCTTGAGGCATTCATTAACCCTCAAAATGTTTATGAAACAAGTTTCAAATAACTCTTTCTGACTACTTGATATAACTATAAAAAAATTGCATAGGAATTTGTACGCAATAAGATCTAATAGAAGGTATCTTAGAAAAGAAAATATGAAAGAAAGAAAAAACATATTCATTGGAAACTATGCTTCTAGAAAGCATGGAAATGTCCCAATTCGTATTGTTATTAGGTCGGTTGGAGGCATAATTTGAACTATTTTTGGAAGAATTATCAAAAGATTTTTTTCCAAATTCATATTAATACTTAAAAATATAAGTTATCAGTGCATAAAATATACTTTATAAAATTTCACATTTTGTTATGCACATGTTCTTTTAGCACTTTTAGATGATGGGCAAACTAACCTTTTTAGATACACAAGTAGAATACATGGCTTGAGATATAAATGAAGAAGTATATTCGAAAATGGGATGTGTGTGCATAAGTATGATACACGACGTAGGTATAAATGAAGCAGAAATATATTTACGAATAGGATGTGTATGCATGCGAGCACATATCTGGTCCTTTGTATGTACGTATGTTATTATAATGCTTATAATCATACTGTTTTTTCTATTGTTTTGCGCAAGTATCTTTATTTTGCTGCTTTAGAAATTGATGAATACATTTTTAATTATGTAGTATCATTCCTTTTCTTCAATAATGCACTTTATTATTTGATAGCATTAGAGTGTCACAACTCACAATAGAGTGAACCTAATAAAAAGAAGACAACTTCTATATCACCACCAAATTAACATGCTCTTTGAATCTAATCCTTCTTGTCTGTACAATAGCACATATATCTTTATACTTTTGAATCTAGTATATTCTCCGTGTTTCTAAATATTGATATCTTTATATATTTGGCATGGTTGATGAATCAAATTTTTTATTTATATAGCATATAGTATACATTACCACACTAAGCTTGCATCCTTTTTGTGCCTATTTGATGCACAGGCCAAAAAGCTCCTAAGTATTTTTTGTATGTGTGGATCCTCAAATTAAAGTGTCTATCATTGTAATGTATTAATTGGATTAGGGCTTTAATCCTGCTAGTAGCTATTTTTTTTAATTTGACGACACACACTCATACATGTAGAAAATAATATATGAGCTAGAATTCTATTAATACAATTTGAGTCTAAATCCTGTAACTGCAAGTTATATTTGAGCTATTAAGATATAGGGTCCTCAGAGTTGTTCATGATTCACAACATTTAAAATGCCTAAAAGTCAGAGTTAAATGTTAAGAGGTTTTTTTACTTTGGATCAAGTAGTCATTAAACGAATGGTACAGATCGTGATAGGTTAAAATTCTACATGATGGGCCACCAAAACATGTATGGTTGGAAATTCTTGGATTCTTGTAAACGAACTTTATAACAATTAATTTACCTTACATAAAAATATATTCATTTGTATTTTCATCTGATGTTTAAATAATAAACTCCAAATGAAAATTATTATATGGTTTTTAAGTGCTTTAAATGGTGTAGAGCATGATCCATACATTGTCATCTAAATTCTAATGGCTTATCATGTAACTGACAGTAGTTACTTCATGAAGAATTCTAGATTGATTCTCTCTCTCTCACATACATACACAAACAAATACACACACCCCCTTTGCAGACACCACGTACTCATGGTGAAACCTGCATAATATAAGCATGTATGTTACATATGAAATTACGAATACATTTGAACGCATATGTACATATGCATTCATATGCACAATTTTCATGCAGAAATATATGCTGGTACATGTACAGATATATGACACATGCACATACTTTTAGATGCACACATTTTTAAATATTACATAGTTGTATTTTTGTGTATTAGAACACCAGTCATGAAAAAAAATTCTCATGCATACAAATATATGTAAATGCACACTTACATGCAGATATACAGAATATTCATAAATGTACATAGAGATTAAGCATATATATATATATTTGCATGTATATTTGGATGTATGGCTGTGCATGGGATGGCTTTCATGTGCATGAGGTATGTTTTTCAATCAAATTAAAATTTCTCTGTTTATTGGTTTTTCTATAAATTTTTTTCTTAAGTTTACACTAGGTAAGTGAAGTATCTGATTATACGGCTTTCTGAAGACATATTACTGTTACTCATGACATTTCATATTCGTGAATTTTCTTGAGAATTATCTTAATTTATTCTATTCATCTGTATTCTCTTAATCTTAAAAGTTAAAATTCTAAGTTTCCACTTTTGTTATCCAAATTTTCTTGGATTCCTCTTGAACTTTTGCCAAATTATTGATGCTTGCAATTTCAAATCCCATATCTTTCTAGGTTACGAGTGATGTAACTTTGTCCTAGTTGAGAATTGCATGTTGGCTATTCAAATCCATGATCCTCATTGTTCATCATATTCAAGAACCCTTAAAATCATGTTTCTAAGACTGGTTGGAAAGTATGGCATGACATGATATATATGGTGCCATGCCTTATTGGTATATGACATTGGCATGGATTGACCAAGGTTTGCAATCTTTGTATTGGACCTTTTACTAGTACCCAATTGGTACACCCTGACTGAGTGTCAGTATGGTACATATCCTAGTACTGACATCCGGTACAAGGTCTGTATCAAGTCTTTTAAGTGCTACTGATATAGTATGGTACTGCTTGCATCGGCTATGTAGTCTGGTATGGATACAGCATGCAGCATGCCAGCACCATTCTTGTATATCAACAATATGTGATATTTCTCTCCTTGCTTACATATGAACTAGAACTCAGCTGTCTAGGATACTTCTAGACCATCATCAAACCAAATTAGCCATGACTGACAGTTATATCTACTTCAACCATCAACATGAGATGGCCATTTTTTAACTCTATTATGTTGTTTTATTTTCTGAGAAGCCGAATAAGCCTTTGTAATTTTCTGCTTTTCTTAAGCCTTTTAACAACAAAATTGCTATAATTAAGCCACATCCTCAATATGCTCTTCAAGTAATTTTTCTTTAGAATCTTAGTTTTGTAATGGTACTTTTGAATGTTTACTCATTTTACTTAACATACTTTTATTTCCATTTCTTTAAGGACCGATTTGGTTCGCTTGAAGAATTTCCCCTCATTGGAGTGTTTTTCCTAGGAAGCTGATGCCTGGTGTATGATGTCTAGGAAAGTGGGTTTTGCATTGTTGATAGACCATGGAAAAGTGGCACATACCAAAGTGGCTTATGTTTGGTTGACCATCTACTTTTCTGAGAAAGTTGTGTAGAATACTTGTTATGCTTTTAATAAAAAAAAAGATCTTACCCCATTCTATCTAAAAGCGTAAGGGCACTTTTGGAAAAAATATCTTATTTTTCAGCCGGTGGGAATTGGACTTTCCCATGCCCCACATTGGTTTTTCTTTTTCATGAAATATCAGAATCTTATTCCTATAGGCAAGCTACTTCTCCATCTCTCTCCTTTGAAAACTCTAACCAAACATAAGTCATTTCTCTATTTTCCTGTTGATCACACTTTTTCTCCTCTTTCCGTGAACCAAACGAGTCCTAAATTAAACATCAAGTTTTATTACATATTTGATGTCATCAATTTTTTTTTATAGTTATATTATGTACTATGATTTTCAATATGCAACTTTGAATGTAACATTTGATTATAATGTGTTTCTTTAATGGTCAGTGAAGGGGATGCAGTTGGTCATGGAGTTGGAGCAAGATTTGAAAGTTGCCAATGTCATCTGCATGGTATGGTTAGTTAGCATAATGTTCTTAACACTGAGAATTACATTCTGGAGAAGTGCTGACTCAATCATTAAATACATTTTTACCATTCTTGCTTTGACATTTTGAATAATTTAATTCTCCTTCTGTTACCCCCTCCAATGTAATTGTCATGGTCCAACTTGTAGAATGGGAGAAGACATATAGCCTTGTCGATGCAAGAGGTTTCAAGGGATCTTGTTGTGAACTCACATTCAAAAAAGAAACAAGCTCTATTGGTAACTATATGATCTCAATCTTCATATTGCTTTGTTTGGTACTATTTTTTCCTTGGATAGCATCGAAAATTCTAACTATTTGCTTGTTAATTCTATGTATAGTGCTTTACAAAGTATTATTTCTATTACTTATTCGCAACATTCTACCAAATTGATATGGATTATGCCCAACAAGCAACTTATGTATAACTAGTAATAGGATTCTGCCAAATCCTATTACTAGTTTCTTTGACATCACGTGATTACCTTATGTTTGAAACATAGCATCGGCTATTGCAAAGACTTATTTTGAGGTACATTTATATCTTAACTTACATAGGATTGTACTGAAAACCTTATTCCATTTTTATGATTCGCTATATGAACTCAACTTCACTGCGCAACACTTCCTATTATGGGCTAAATCTTTAAAGAATGCCAGGCTTTTCAAGCCCCTCACAGGTTTAATCCTTGTTTTCCTATGTCTCCCTTATCATAACTAGATCTTTTTGTGTAACTTGACTTTTTCCTATTATATTCATAGACAAGGCTCGCCATCTCGGTACCGGATCCTGTACCAGTGCCACACTAGTATAGTATCGGTATGGTATGGTACAAAGTTTTTTCAGTGTACCGAGTGTCGGTACGCCATCTGTACCGGATACCGGTACCGAACCGGTATGGTACGCTCCGTACAGTCTGGTTCGGGCCGGAACGGCAACCATGTTCATGGAGCTCTTTTATTTATGTTGAACATGATGATGCCAATTGAATTTGCTTCTCATCACCAGTCTACTCATGCTTGTTTTAATATTCTGACTAGTTAGTCCTTTCTAGTGGCATGATATCCATAATTGTCAAGCTTGGCTCAGCTTTATGAATCTCCGCTTTCCAATTATTCCTATTTAAGGATTCCTATAATGTTATTTCATGCCTTGACATATTCTTTATTGCAACTTTTACCTATATTAGCTTAGGTCTTCTCCACTTCTCCATAACCAGAACTCCAGCAAAGATCAGGGCACCTTTCCTTGCTATTTTCTCCTCTGATATGTGTTAAAGTGCCCATGCCATTTCAGTTGTTTTTCCATCCCTTCTTTAATTAATGCAACTCCTTTAGCACCTCTACTATACTCATTAGTCATTGTATCCGTCTTAGTTTTACCTCACGTCCATCTCGGCATTCTTGTTCCTATCATATTTAACTTCTTTTCTTCGGCCCTCTTTATTGTCCATCATTTTGAGCTATACAATGGTTACCGCTAAATTTATTAATATCAAATTAAATTGTAAATATAACATTTCTTCTGAGCAATTGTGATTGCATTAATTCCCACCAAGCATGAGAAAGAGAAATAATCAGAATGTTTATTGTCCTTTTTGGCTCAAATAATATTCCCTTTATCATCAAGTGAAACCATGTATCAGCATTTCCTTTTCCTTCTTAAACTTTCTGTATTCAATCGTCTCGTTGTTGATGGAAATAGATGTTTCAGCTATTCTTGATTGCTGTTGTCTCCAAATGAAATTCGTTTTCAAATGGGACTTAGCAATTATTGGTGGGAAACCTATTTGATTTGTAATTTTTGTAGGGTCAGATGACACAGAAGAGTTAAATTATGCCTGCTGACAAATTCTATTATGTTTCAGTGATGTGGTAAAACCAAGGTTTGTCGAATTGGTATTGAGACCCGTACTGGTTCGAACCGGATGAAACTGTCTGGTTCTGGCTGGTTTCGGTTGGTTCCGACCACATCTAATCAGGTTTCTGTCCCTAGGGAGCAGGAACCATTTTCTATTGGAGAACCGATCCAGTCGGAGACTGGGTTGGCTCAGTTCGGGTTGAACTGTCTAGTACGGCTCGGTTCAGCAATCCTTGGGTAAAACAGATTTTTTTGTAGCACAAGAACTTCAGATCAGTATTTTGGTAAATTCGGTTATAGTAATTCAGAGAACTCCTCTTGAATAATGCTAAATGGACATACATGATGAATCCAGTATCATTTTTAGTCTTTGAAAGAGATCTCATGATATTGTATTTCTGAAGGTAGTGTATTTTGGTGTATGGGCATTAGAATCCACATTGAGAGTTCTATCAAATTTCTTTCAAACTTCATCTTGTTAACCATGTTATCTATTTTGATTGTTAAGACAAACTGTATATGAAAATATATATCGAGTTGATTGTTAGTGAGGATACCATGTCACACTCCCGATCCGAGATTGCAAGCTGAGGATCTTAGCAACCGCCGCATACTCATAGAAAATTCTTTCCACAAGCATGCAAGATATCTCAACATGATATCATAAACAAGCAACAGAATAAATATAAATAATTAGCGTTCAAACTTTAATTTAAGTAACTAAATCAAAATTAAATATCACACAAAACTAGCAATATTCTAAAGTCTTGCGTCAAACTTTAATAAAAATTCTAATCTAAACTAAAGATGTTAGAATTCTGTTTCTAGTCGCTTTCCCATAACGAATCCCCGAGTCAAGCTAGTTCTCCAAATCTGTAAAACAGTAGAATATAGAATAATGAGCTAGACAACCCAGTAAGCAATGAACACTTTATCTAGATTAATCATATAATAAATTAAATAATCATTTACATAAAATAAGCATTTGGAATGCATTAATTCAAAACCAAATCCAGATATGTAACATTATCAAAATATTGCGCATGCCAAATTCAATTTTTTCCTAAATCGATTTTTGTTCATAATTCCAAATTCTTTCAAAACATCAAGTTTATCTCGTCAACCATGAGCTACGAACCAGATTTTTCTGTGGCAGGGTCATGATACTGCGTATCTTCTTGCGGTGTGCCGTGCAGTATCTTGCAGCAAAGTCCTTCAGGACTGCATATTTGCTTGCGGTATGTTGCGCATCTTCTTGCAACTAACCTTCAGGCTTAATCATGGGCCAATGTATTAGCCGCCATTGGCATGACATAGTCAGGTCGAAAATTCAAAATAATTTTAGGGTTTTATGTTTCAATTCAATAAAAATACCAAAAATTGTGGTATTGAAATCGATCAAGCATAATCCATATCAAGATCATCCATCTTCATAACATTCCAAAATAAAATATATTCAATAACAAAATATTGTTCATCAAATTCATGCATCATGAATACTATGATTCAAAAGTTATCAAAGTAATAATTTATAATTTTGCCGATTAATCTAGAAAAAGTGAAGCATCACTTAACTTGCGTGTGAAACTAAATTGTTGGTCCAATCAATTTCAAAAATCCTCTTAGAGACTAATATTTTAAGAAATTATATTCTCATCAAAATTTCATCATGATTATTCTAAAAATAAAAATTCTAAATCTCCATAGCTTCACAGGGCTGACCAAGTGGGAGTGCCAGACACCCCGATCGGTCCAATCAGGGCGAATTTCATTTGATCATGGTTGAACTAGGGTGTAGATGGTTCAAAAAAAATTGGGGGTGGCCAAATCCAACAATGTCCGGCAAGGGCCAAGGTGGGGGCTAGCATGCGACTCGACGACCATGGATCAAGATATCCTTCACCAGGGTCGATCCAAAATCATTGAGAGGAGTCTTTTACCGAATCCAACAATCCTAGAGAGAAAGCAGAGCGAGAAAGTCTAGGTAGAGAGAAATAAGAGCGAAAAGAGAAAAGAGAGAAGGGGAGAGAATGAAATTTCTCTCTAGTGAAGAGGAGGAGATAGTGGTTGCTGGGGAGGAACTAGAAATTATCGGACCAATGATCGGCCATGTGGACGACGGCCAGTGACCATAGGTGGCTGGCAACGAGTCAACCGCATCAACCGACCAAAATAGGGGTTTCAACCCTTTAAGTCATGGATTTCATGGCATCCCGATGACAAAAACTTCGGCCAAGGCTTCAAGCTACTGTAAGGGCTGGAGGTAGACCTTGATGACGAGTGTCGGTGGCAAAACCAGCCGAAAAAAAGAGGAAAAACGATTGGTTACTGAAATAGAGAAATAGGGCTTCGCCCATGGTATGCTGTACCGGTCGGTACCGAACGTACCGTATCCGTACCGATGGATACCGGTATCGGTACGCCAGTGTCGGTACGTCTAGTGTATCGCATACCGTACCGTACCGACACTCGGTACGCATATGCTAGTGCGGCACCGGTACGGGGTTCGGTACCGGTACGGTGAACCTTGGCTTCGCCCTTTTTGTCGAAATTCGTCGATCACCAGTCAAAATTGGGCTTCCAAGAGCTCTTGAAGGAGAGGAGGGTCAGCTAAAGGATACCAGGTTCTTACCTGGGTTTCAGCAAGGCTTGCGGTGGTGGTGGCAGCTAGCGTTTAAGGAGAAGACCGAGGGAAATCTGGCGATGAATTTCAATCGGGGGCTGGGTTCTTTGGTGGGGTGGAAGAGAGGTTGGGAGCTATTACATAGCCAGTGGAGTTTAAGTTTTCTAGCCTCTGGTGAGATCGGAATGGAGGAGTCCAACTCCACCAAGTCAAATAGGGAGGGCTCTGCCCCTTTTTTTCTGGTTGGGCTGTGCATGCTTTTGGGTCGGTCAAATGGACCAAGCCTAGTTCACTAAGGCTGGGTATTATAGTCTACTAGTTATTTGACCAGGCACCTTAGATAATTGTGGTCCCTTTAATGCATATGGCTTGTTTTTAGTAAAACATGTACATGCAAGCATGCACAAATATATGCATATACTTTTGTATATGCATGAATATATTCATGCATGTGTGCATATGCATGTGTATGCTTGTGTTTTATGACTCATTTATACCCATTTATCCTGTTCCCTCTATGGACTGGCATGGCCATTTTTTTTCTTCTCCATGTCTATTCTTATTTTCCCCTCCTATCGCAAGTATTTTGCTTTCTAAAGTGCTTAAGGTAGTTTTTGTTTTGATTTTTCTTATGACTTTTTGATATGCCAACTAATTGCGCTATGTGCTCATTAATAAACTTCAAATTGCAAGATCACTTATCCAAGTTATTTTCTCAACTCTTTATATGGTTATGTATGTCATATACTCAAGAAGGAGATCATAAGCTGTTTACTGACATGGCATCTGATGTAGGGGTCTGCATCTTATGCTTTAATTTGGTTTAGGCCTGCCTAAAATAGTTGATAGTGATTAAATATAAGGGGTGACATGATGTATGGTTAATATTTGGAGTTGTATGACCAAGTGAACTATATATTCGTGCATAATGCAGGACATGCTTCCGATTCTAACAGAACTTCGTCGTGCATTAGACATGCAAATGGAACTTGAAGCACTAGTTGAGAATGGAAACTACTTTCAGGTAGGATTTCAATATATATCTTTCTTTCTTTGCTCTATTTAAGCTTTGTAGATGCTCAGCTCTTGCAATGGGGCAGTTTTTGTGATGGAATTGTTTTCATTCTCTTGGCGGTTTATTCGCCTCTTATGACAGGCGTTTCAATTGTTACCAGAGTACTTGCAAGTTTTGGAGAATTATTCAGAACTTTCTGCTATTCAAGAAATGGGACTCGGTGTTGAGGTCAGTTTTTTGCTTCATTGAAGGAATTCATTGCCAGACATTTACTAAGACTTAAGCAACTTCTGTGCTTTTCCTCTCTACACAACTAAATCTTCATTTTCTTTGTTTTAAATTGGGAAACTAAATTTGGTATTACTTTCTTTTTTCTTATTTTTATATTAATTCCATCTTTCTTTTTCTACTATAAGATTATAATAGTTTGTCTTATTAATCTTATTATATCTGTAGGCTTGGTTAGGAAGGACAATTCAAAAGCTAGATTCACACTTACTAGGAGTTTGCCAGATGTTCAAGGAGGAAAGCTACATAACTGTTAGTATTCTCATCTGTTGGCAAAGAAACTTATTATTCTTTTGTTTGAATGGGTGCTGCATCTAAAATGTTGAGGTTCGATTTTATTCTATGATATGTATAATATTTACGACCCTTCTAGCTGCTTTTGTGTTGACCTTTTATCACCTATTTAACTTATGTAGAGTAAAGCTGAACATATGGTTTCCCTTACACTTCACCTTGAAGGAAGTTTGATTCATCTTATCATTTGTTAGGAGCAACTTGTTGTATTATGTTTCTTTAATGAAGGCCACATATCTCTTTCATTTCAATGTCTTCTTTCTTTATTTGTAAGAACTGTAGTTACTACTCTTTCTTTAACTGTTCATTTCCTTCCTCCATGTTTTTTGAATTGACATTAGGATGCAGAAGTGAGAATGGTGAAAATTATAAGATGTGGGGTTGGGATTTGCATGGTGGTTGGTCATCGTAAGTTTGCTTCGTTTGACTACAACAATATAAAATGCTAGTAATTTGAGTTGCGGTCGTGTAAAAGAGTTAATACTTTGAACTTGTCGAGGACTTATTTTATAACTGTTGACTATATTTGCATTTTGAAATAGTTGAAGAATTGTACATTTTGGTGGTTGTTTTCCATCATATTCAGAAATTAATGCAACAAAATGAAAGTGCAAAATAGATTTCCCCCCAGCATTGAAGTTTATTCAAGGATAAGACGCTGTGGCAATGGACATGTAAGGGGCTAAACTACTTTCTTGTATTATAGAATAAATGGATTCCCAAATTTAGGTTGTTCTTAAGACCAAAAGTTCTATATGAATGAATTCAACTGACTCATAAATAAATCTTTACTTGCTATTGGCAAATTAAGCTAAGGATTGACTTCAACTCCCTATAAGTTTCTTATGATTTAAAATAAAAAGATATGCAATTGCATGACAAGTTTGGTGCTGATGATGTGACAACCTAGCTTTAAATAGATTTCTTTTGCTGTCCTGTATTAGTTAAAGCAACCTACAACATCAACTCAGTTTATTGACAGGGTGTCAAGAGCCTTCTGTTCAGAGATTTGGCAAGTTACCTGTCTCATTTATGAAATTTGCTTAAAATTAAGGCTGCACTTAAAAAATCTGTTTTTTTTATAAAATGAAATCATATTCAGTGTATACTCTTGGTCTGCAGTGTTACTCTAAGAAGTATCACATTGCTCCTACCAGTAGGGCCACAAATAAGTTAACTGTCATTTAAATAAATTTAGTTAACTAATTCAGTCAAAATCATCTATTTATATACTTTTGCTTATCAGTAGCAAGATTGCATGTTTCCAATGATCATTCCCTCGTACCCCCTTCTTTTCCCACCGCAGGCATCCTTAGACCTCCCAAACATCACCTACCTTTTTTTTTGGCATTATGCAATAGATTCTCACATCACATATATTACCTTTAGTCTCTTTGCAGCCTGCTCCATCTCGTAGTCAGGGCTTTTCATGGATGTGTTCTCTGATAGCCTCAACTGATATGATGTGTTTAAATATGAATGCATATGGTAATTGGTGACTGTTATTTTTACCTTTTAGATGCATAGGATGTAATGAGACACTAATATTTTGGACTGATCACTTTGAGAAGCACTCATTTTTCCTTTAGAGCATTTATATATCTGTATGCAGTGCGTAATGCCCATTGTATGTCTATGATATTTGAGATAGGATTTGTTCAATGAATGCATTTAAAACGCATTCCTGTCTTTCAAGAGAGTAATAACAGACTTGGTTTGTTTTTAATAATGTAGGAACTGTATATATACTTTCCAGAGCATAGCGGCTTTTAAGACAATGTGCCATCCCTTTCTTTGGCTTTTTTTTTTTGTAAGCATGCAGAACCATATTAATATGCTTGAATTTGAATGATTACATATAAAATCAATGAGTACTATTGCATACTGTAAATATTTAGATTAATATTTATATATAGATGTAAAGATATGATAAGGAAAACAAGATTCTCTGAAACACTACGACCAGTAAATTGTATGGTAAGCATGGTTGCTTCTAACTATGGACAGTATGCTGATGCATATTTGATCCATTGTGTTCCACAACAAAAAAAAATCACAGCAGCACCTTTACCATATGTATTAGTTAGACCACTTGATGGACAAAATAAGTTTATAATAATATGAAATATGAATAATTCACTACAATATTGTTGGATACAAAAAAATTAGGAAGAATCCTGTATTTTGTTTTTGTTCGAGCGTGTAGATCATTGTAACTGCATGTTAGTTCAAAAATTCTTTATGTAGTTGTGATGTCTTAGCACTCTTGTAATGATGCACGTTACATAATGGAGTTCTATTTCAAGTGGATGCAATCTTCTCTTAGTCTGATAGATAAGTTGGTGGTGGTAGTTGATCCCATGGTCTCAAATCCTGGCGGGATGCCTGTGGGACACTGGGATGGGGTATCGTCCTGAGTGTCGGGATAGGGCTAGCCTACCGTTGTCCTAGCATCCCGATCGGCATGTCCTGGGACATCCCTTGTCCCAAGTGTTAGGACGAGGCAGGACAGCGGTGCGTCCTATTCCATAGGCAAAACTGGGACAACCCCATCTCATGGAATTTAAAACCTTGGTTGATCCTCTATCATATTATATGCCCAAGGATGCTCAATTATGCAGACACCAAAAGGAGGAGCTTTATAGGAGAAAGGCCATATTTCGCTATTTGCACAAGTCCTTACTTCCAGATGTTGTGTTTGAAATTTCATAGAGAGTCCAAGTACATTGCTATGATTATGATTGTAATTTGGTGATGCTTCATTTTATGTTTCAAAATCACAATATTTGCAAGTTTGTAAATATTGAAAGAAACACATGTCCTTTGACCTATAAATCCAGATGTAACAATCATTGGTATTGATGGTGCTCCATAATGCATTCTGGCTTTTATGTGGGTCTCTGCTACTATTCCTACATCAACAATACTTTGATCTTTGTCACTCATCCGAATTTTCCAGTGTACCACAAGAGTTATGTATCATTTATTTTTGTTTGAAATCTTGAAAATATAATTCTATGTAGGCAGTTGATGCTTATGCATTGATGGGGGATGTTGCTGGGCTTGCTGAAAAAATACAGAGTTTTTATATGCAAGAAGTTCTCTCCAGAACACATTCTGTACTGAAAGATGTGGTACAAGAGGTAATTTGGTTTTGACTCGTTCTTGTTTTACAATTTTTACCATTAAAGTTCATTAATCATTTTTGGATGCTCATTTTCTTGTATATATGTATGAGAGAAAATATGAGGTATTTAAACTAGGTGTTCTATTTTAGGATCTTAATTAAACCTCTGATTTATTGGGGCATTATATTAAAGTCCCTGAGGATGCAATGTTCTGCCTCTTCTGGTGCTCAATGGGCTTTTGTAAATCAAACTTAGTGCTAAATTCTTAATCATGATTCATTTTTTATGTGTTGTGATCATTAAATTATTAATGTGTAGAATTTGACATTAGGAATCTGCCAAGCCATGTACATTTTAAGGCACTGCCATGTCAATCACTTGATTATATTCACAAAAATCACTTACCTTTCCCAATTCCTTGAATTTATGAAGCTTGTCACTTTCTTCTGATTATGTTAGTTGTAACTCTCATACCCTATTAGAGTACTCATTTCGTCAGCTGCTTGTTGCCATGCTTTGTGTTTCCTTGCATAATTGATGCAACCTAACATTGAAGCGAGGTAGGTAATCCTTGCATAGATTAATTTCTTTTAATAAATGAAAGAAAAAAATGCTAAAATAATGTGAAGGAATGTTCTTTTATTTCGTATTCTCCCTATTTCCTTGATTTATGTGTTTGTTCTTATTATGGGAGTTTAAATTTCAACCTTTATGCCCTATCTTTACAAAGTTGGTTTAATGGGTCCAAGTGATTCATCTTAGTTTGAGCAATGCTTGACCAGCTCTTAGCTTGATCTCTCCAAATTGTTTCTAGATTCTTGGTAAGGAAACTATGAATTAGAGAGTGGCCTCCCATGGAACTCTTAAACAAGGTCTGCAAAACTGGTATAGGTATCGTATCGGCGCCTCGCTGGTGCAGTGCAGTGTGGTCAGTAGGTATGATATGCACTTTGTACCAACACAGGATCGTGACTCCTTTCTCTCACTCCCAGCCATGGTATTGCTCTAAATTGGATGGTACGGGTTTGGTAATAGGTGGTATGGGTGCGGTTATGCATGGTTTGGACTGGTTTGGCCCATATGCCGAACTGGACCTAAGAATTGCCCTGATTTGGCATTGGTATGGTATGGTAAACCCCAATACTGGCGGTTCAGGATGGTTCTGTAGTCCTTGCTCTGAAATCTGAATGCTAGTTGGTGGGTAGGAGGAACTGCGATATTAATTATGCAATTTAAGTTCACAGAACCAGGGAGCAACCCTTCTAAGTTTCTACAGATGTAGAAAGCATCCACATTCCATAGAAAGACAAATAAGTCAAGGTTTGATATATGGAACCCCATTTATTTGTTGGGCAAAATTTATTTGCCAAATTGTACAATATGATCTCCAAATGGCATACCATACAAATTCAAACATCTCTTAGGGCATTTAATTAGGGTAAGCACTGTAACTCTAATGTTGCCTTTAGATATATCCAATGAATCTGCCTTTTCCTTTGCAATCTGTCTAAGATATGTTGTTTCAAGTTGTCTTTTACTGCACATGCCCAAGCAATCCCAGATCCTTTATTCAACTTCCCATCACTTTTTTTCCCTCGGTCGACCTTTTGACATTTCATTGTGAACTCCTTTTGATTTCTCCCCTTCTTACTGTTTTTGAACTATGAAGATATCTCCCAACATTTCCATTTTTCCAGCTTTTTTCCCCATATACATGCATTCCATAGTGGCAAACATTCTATGAATCATACATTACATAATTCCACCATGCTCCTAACTATTATTTCTATTTTTTGTGATTTTTTCTTATTTGATGCATTTTAACGTTGAAGCATATTTCTGGTTGTTCGTATTTCAGTGCAACATCAATTAACTTTGATTGATTTTTTTGCATATTTCGAAACAGTACCCTAATTTTGGGCTGTATCGGGGGTGTGAGGCAGTTCTGCTCGGTTCGAACTAGTACGGATCGATTTGACTCATATTACTGAACTGAAACTCACAACTATACTGTAGCTTACCAGTATAGGTAAGGTAGGTATTGGTCAGTACGGCAGGCTGAGAAAACAAAATTTCTCAACTTTCTTAGGGAATTTTCCATGTATGACATAAATATTTTCCGCTGCGAAAATAAAAAATTCATTTAGTGGGTACTAGATCATCATCTTTACCTGCTTTTCCAGTTATCTCAATGTCCTCAAAATTGAATTTCATATATTCTGTAGTGATAGAGCCAACTTTAAGATCTACAAAACTGTGATCTAGCCAATCCTCAAAATTGAACTTCATACATCTGATGATCCATTCTGCATTTTGTCCACCCAACTCTAGGGTGTTAAATTACATGATAAACTTGCTCTATCTCATATGTAGATTGTGCTGTAGGGTAGTTGTTTTAAACCTTGATGTCTGTTTGAAAATTTTTGTCAGAATTTCAAAGAAACTATGGAAGAAGTTAGTAATTGATGAACATTAAACATAATGCTTATAGTTGACACAGTTGTTGAATGTTTCATTTTTTATTGTTTTTATGCAGCAGTATGAAACAATCATTGTATAGTAAGTTGCACTTGACTACTGAGACATGTAACCTGTATGACCCGAATTTTCCTCTCCATGTTGGGCATAAATGCCTAAAGATGCAAGGGCCTTTTGAAAGTATATGTCTTGTTCAAACTTCAAACCATAGAATTAGAACACTGGAAGAGTCATTTGTTGGCCTCAGACAATAGCATGTAAAAACTTAGTTGTCCTCAAACTGAGAATAAATTCTTTAATTGTTTGTGTTGTTAGCTTGACAATTTCATTTTCTTAACATTGTAAAATATCCAGTTTGAAATTTAGCATTTACTGGAACATTAAACTCTGCCACATTTCACTCTATCTAGCTTGTATTTTCCTAATCTTCCTTTTGGTCTTTGTTTCTTCTTCTTCTGTTGCTTCTTTTTTTTAATCCCCTGTTAGGCCTTTTCAACTATTGTTAATAGAATTGTTAAGTGATTTTTTATTTCTCCTTTTTTCTTGTACAGCAGATTGTTTGTTTTCTTTTTTTTTTTAAATATTTTCTAAATGACTAATTACCATGGCAGGAAATTGGAAATACTATGCAGAGAAGTAGGTGCGTCTGGAATACTCTATTCTCTTCTTTTTCCTGTATGCCTATTCAAAATTACAAATTATGGAATTAGTTTTAAGACGTGGGTGATATCCTTTTCAACTGTCCATTGCTCTGTTATTTTTAAGTTGTCTTCAGTATTTTTTTTAAATTTTATATCTGAGTGGAAGTAATCCTTGTAAACTTGTATGGTTGATGATTAATATAATATTGCTGAGTTTGTTAGTTTCAGAAACTGAGTTGGCTGATTCTAGCAATATTCAAGCAGTTCGCTTCCATGACTGTGTAGATACTAAATTTATTATGACAATATGCCAAGTTCGAAGGCATAGGTTTAAACTTTTGGTACTATATTATGCTTTTCTTCGAAGACTTTGGTGTGAGTTTGCAACTGTATGCTTACATGATGCAGCAAGATTTTATTTTATTTTTTTTCTTGATTTGCTCTTTACATCAGGATTCGTGATAAGCCAAGTGTATTATTCAGCCAGTATTTTGTATCAACCATCAACCATTACTAGATTAGGGGTCTAATTATCTTTCCCTAGATCCATGTCATTTTGATTTAATGAAATGTTGAATGATGGTTTTAATACCTTTAACTCTTCAAGTCACTTTAGGTAATTTTGGTTAATATATTTGTGGTTCTAAATTTAGTCTTTATGTTTTTAATGGAGTTTCTTGGATTTCCTTTATAATTCTTAAGAGATGGAGGTATTCTTATCTATATGTAGATTTGAACTTCATTATTTTTTGTATAATTTTTAATTCTTTATCTCCTTTATCATTTATTCATCTTGCCTTTCCTCATCATTGAGGTTTACCATTGGTAGATAAAGGATTGAAGTACCAGTCGTACTGGTTCATACTGGCTGTGTTGGATTGTAATGGTAAGAAACAAATATTAGTACGCCTCCCTGATTGGTATTGTACCAACACGTGGTATTTCATCGCTATTTTGTTGTGCTGGCACTGAGAGGTGTACTATGTCAGTATGGTTACCGTGCTGCATGAGTGAAAT
This sequence comes from Phoenix dactylifera, assembly GCF_051530095.1. Classification (NCBI taxonomy): domain Eukaryota; kingdom Viridiplantae; phylum Streptophyta; class Magnoliopsida; order Arecales; family Arecaceae; genus Phoenix; species Phoenix dactylifera. The sequence continues at coordinate 33,364,193 of NC_143192.1, read as the reverse complement.
ACTGGTATGTGTACCCGTACAAATACCCTTGCGTAGAAGATTTGGACTGCAACAGTTTCAAATTTCAACGATCTATTGAAGATCTCTCCATATTCTGCTCAAGGTTTCACAACGATTTCCACCACATCTTTCCTCACCTTTCAAGTACTTTTATATATATTTTCTGGTTGATCATTAAGACTTAAGATCTTTATGATTTCTGAAGTTTAGCAGCCATTAAGTGAAAACAAAAGGTTAAATAAAGCTGCCTAAGCTGTTTTCTAGTGGGGATAGATAGGAGAAATAAGACTCAAGGTTTTTGGGCTAAATATATTGATCAGTAGTTGATTTATAAGCAAAAATCAACAAATGTAGAGAAGATAGCAGTGGAAAGAACATAGAATAGGGAAGAAGGGGCTGGGGGTGGGGGATACCAAAAATCTTTTTCGTCCATTCAAATAATCCACATGACTTGTCTTTTAGTGGCCTTCTATAGGCCCCCCTTATAGCTTTTTATCGGCTTATTTACAATTTATTTAGGACACTAAAGAACAGGTAGCCAATCTCTATATGGACAGTCGAAATTTTTCCCAATACAAAAATTAGAATCTCTCAGAATGCTATATTAGAGTCTGTTAAAGCAACTAAAATTAAAATTTTTGGAACTTTATGCTTTATCCAACTTAGCGTGTACCTAAAGTAGGATTCTTGCATAGCAATCCTACTTAAAATAGGACTCAATAACTAACTTCAAGATTTACCTAAATAAAAGATTCAAGATTCAAAGGAATCTAATATTGAACTAGATTTTTGATTTTCATTCTGCAACAGAATGCACATATGTTTTCTTTGCTTTAGTGGCAAAAGAATTGTTATAGTCAATGTAAGACTATTAAGCAAGGTTGGTCGAACCGGACTGAATTGCTCAGTTCGGCTCGTACCGAGCCGACCCCGTCAGAGACCGGGTTGGTTCGCCTATTAAAGTCCGGACCGGCTCCGAACCGGCCGAAACGGGTCTCGAACTGGCCGGTGTAGATCCTCCAGGACCGAAGGATATCTACGGTGAGCTTTTTGACAATAATAATGAGGAGCTAGAGAAGTGGATTTTTTCATACAAGAGCAAGTAGCTCACATATGGACTGATGGTGATGTGTAATAGTTGGACCGGTCTTACTAGGTGGAGCATTATCAATTTCTTAACATATTGTGATATGAACACTTCCTTCCTCAAGTCGGTTGATACTTCTGATCAGGTACGTGATGCCATATACATCCTCAGATTGATGAAGGAGGTGATTGATCAGGTAGGAGAGGAGAATATCGTGCAGGTCATCACTGATAATGGACCACAATATAAAGTTGTCAGGGAGATCTTGGAGCGGCGGCCACATATTTTCTGGACCCCATATGTTGCACATTGTATTGACTTCATGTTGATGGACATTGTGAAGATTCATAGGGTGTAGCTGATAGTGGAGGCAACTCAAACTATCACCAGATATATTTATAACTTTACATGGGATTAGGAGTCACACGATTTGCTACTAAGTATACAGATCCGATCCATAGTGTTTTTGTTGATGATGAGGATGATCCAATAATTGGATGACTTGTGGGCAAGTAGCAGAAATCAAAGCTTGATGAGCGAGGATCGCCTCCATGACTGGCCAGTTTCATAGCTAGCGAGGCTAGGGTCGATGTAGGGCAACGGGTAGAGAGCAATATTCCACGCATCCTTCCAGCTGATCAGCCACAACAACAAGGGTCTTTGGGGAGCCGATCACCACGACTCGAAATTCTCTCAAAGATATGATTGAGAGATGTTTAGACAAGGCCACTATGTTACCTGGTCGACAGTGTTTTCATCCATTGAGATGGTATCTATTTTTTTTAACATAAAATATTCTGACAGTGTTTTCTCTACTTATCTTTAATTAGAGGAAATGCTGTTGGATGTAAATTATGTCCTTTATAACCTTTCATATATTGTAAATGTAGATATAGTTGTCCATAGTGCATTTTCACTTGCATGCAGTTGTGTCAGAGAGACACATGTAATTGTCTATGCATTTCATTTTCTTGTTTATGGTCATAATTCTAATATGTATTGACATTTTTATTCCCTTTGTACTGTCATTTCCTCTCTCTCTCTGTCTTGAAAGGATTCCATCATCGATTAGAATGTTGGCATGTTTGCTGCAATGAGCAGCCTCTGGTTGCACATGAGTTTCTCCTTTATTCTCTTCTATTACTAATCCTTTTCTTCTTCAGATTTACTTACAGTGATCTCTGTGTTCAAATACCTGAATCCAAATTTCGACAATGTTTGTTAAAAACCTTGGATACCCTATTTAAGTTGATGTGTTCATATTATTCTATCATGAGCTTTCGGCTGGAAGAAAAGGTAAGCAAATTAGGTTCATATTTTTTGTAATTGCTTCTTTTTGTAGTTTTGTTTATTTTGTCATAACATTTTTCATTCAAAATGGTCCAGTTAGATTAGAATTTTTTAATTACTTGAGTAATTTATATTGGCGTCTTTATCTTTTCTTTCCTTGTTTGACATGGTGCAGTACTTTCTTTGTATGGTATTTCGCTAGCTTATTACATTTTAGATCTTTTGTATCTATTCTTGATGCTATTCCTGCATTTGGCTTCATTTAAAGCTTGTGATTGTTCAATGGTCTTTTGGTGGATGCTTACTAATGATAGTTATTACTGCTAGGAGTCAATCATATTACATCTATTTGGGACCATTTTATATGATATTTTTCACCATGTATTCACATTAAATCTTAACCCTCCATTAAAGCTTGTTTTTGTGACTCCTTTACCACAAGTTGAAAGTTCATGCAAATTGGCTTTACCACAGTGGTTTCACCCTTCGATTGGGAGGAGGTTCTGAATTTGAGCGTTGGAAGATGGTTTTCAAATGTCTGTTTAATGTAATTCATAGGTGGTTCCCCTACTGTTGTTTGGAAGAAAAAGAGAAAGGAACCATGATAAAGCTTATTAGCATATTGATTCCCATGAGTTTGATAAGCATATTTCTGTTACTACTGAATTCTGAAAAGTCCAGCTAAAATGACGGGTTTCTAACATGTACAAAGTAAAGCCTTTAATACAGAGACTTGTTCTTTTGCATTTCTTATTTGATAAGATGAGTCTTAAATGATATATAATTCTACACAAACTTCAATGGTATCTGTAATATGTGACAATTTAATATGTTGTTGGACGCATTATCTGATTTTACTTAAATTATCCTTTCTAGAACTGTTTGTCATCCTCAAAAGTTGATGTGTCCATGTTGCTGAACGTTATGCCCATGGACCAGTATTTCAGAAAATTTATTTTGGACTTCCTTCACAGCTAAATGCAATGTCGTAATGTGCATAAAATGCAAGTCGGTACTATGTGCTATAAAGTTTATTGTCTTTCTTTTTCTTTCCCTTTTTTTTTTGAGGGAACATCAATTTTATTATCAAGGATATTAATACATTAGCAATGAAGCCTTATCTTAGTATATTAGAGCTATACTGGATTTTGTTATTATGTAATGGGATTTTCTTACTATTGCACTTATTTGTTCCTCCAGGATTTTGAACCCCAAGCACTAAACTATGAGTTGAAGAAAAGTAACACATCTCAGTGCTTAGAAGGAATTGTAGTTGATTTGGAGTCACGGGTATCAAGCAATTCAGTTGTACGGAATGAATTTAAATCTGAATCTGTGCCAAAAATGGAAGACTTTGATTCAACAAATAGTTCATCTGTTGTTGGCGTAACTGAAAATCTGGGATCAACATCTTCAAATTCTTGTACATCATCTACGGAGAGAAGCGATGTTGAAACTGCTACAGCAAGAAGTGATTCTCCATTTTATAAGCTGAGAAAAGATACCACAGCATTTGTTGCACATACATTAGAGAGAGGGAGAAAAAATCTATGGCAACTTATAACAAGTCGTTTATCTGTCTTGCTTTCCTGTTCTGCTATCTGCTCAACTAGCAATTACCAATTTCTGAGGAACTATGAAGATCTTAATGTATTTATTTTGGCTGGTGAAGCATTCTGTGGAGTGGAAGCTGCTGATTTCAGGCAAAAATTGAAAGTTGTTTGCGAAAATTATGTTGCAGCCTTTCATCGTCAAAATGTTTATGTATGTATCACTTCCATTCATCTTATAATTTTTTTCCTTTTTTGGAATATTTTACCTCTTGATCGAATAAATTGAAACTCTCTCTTTGTTGAGTAACAGAATCACTTAACCTGCACTTGCTCTTATGTGCATTTATTATTAGTCATGCACTGTTGCACATTTTTCTCCTCTATAAAAACTTGTGCTGTTTCCTTTCAGTTGCTTTGATGTTTCTGTTTCCTGTTTTCCTTTGTTTTTTTCTTTGTTTTCCTCTTTTTTTTGTGTTTCCAGATCTTCGGAAATATGACCTGATTTTGTTTCTTTATTGATTTCTCAGATAGTTGCTGATCATTTTGCATGTTAAAGAAAGTATAGAATCTAATTTGTTGTAAATATACACTAAGTACTTGCATTTCATGCGCAAGACATGCACCTGCGTGTGGACACGCTGATACATGGATATATACATGCATATGTGCATGCATGTGCCATGAATATGTGTTTACGTAACCTTGATGACAATGTTTACATGAGTTACTTGAACTCATTGAAGATGTATATCATTAAAAAAATATACATAAAACCTCACTAGACTATCTTACTGGATCATCACTGAAATCTGATCACTGTCAAATGGAAGACCAACAACAGTGTCACTGAAACTGGAGTGGATGGATCATAATGTTTTGAATCTGTTTGATCACTGCCATTCTTCCATATTCCAGTCATTCTTTAGATGCCACGTTAGGCTAATTCAGGCTAAAATTCTAGTAAATTTTGATATTTTAAGATTCTTATTCTACAGTACCTTCTACACATGTAGAGGGAATTCAATATGTTTGTTGAAAAGTTTTGTTGTATTGATTGAATATTACTGCCCAAATTTATTCAAGCTAGCTTGGGGGCTGATTCTATCTCTCTTTCATATCTTATTCAAGCATAGGACAAAGTGATTGAGAATCGATTGTGATGGTATGGACGTGAACAACAAAGATAGGAGAGGGCTTGGGTAAGGAGGGGTATTTAATTTATCTCGAAGCAGAAGGATTGGAAGACCTAAGGTAACATGGATGTAGGTTGTCAGAAAATATGGAAAGGCTTGAAATAACGTAAGAGGCGACCTTGAATAAAAATACTTGCTGAATGAGAATCCATAAATGCAACATCAAATAGTTGGGAGTTTTGGACCAAGTGGTTTTAAATATTGGTGGGACTAGGGGTGTGCACTGTCTGGGTCGGGCAGGTTTAGGGTTATTTTTGAAACTAAACTAATCTAAATAAGTTTCCTAAAACCAAAACTGAAACGGAACTGACCATGTGAATCGGTTCAAATTGACTTGAAAATTCGGTTCGGTTGGGTTTGGGTTATTAGGTTGAGTGGTTGAGATAGTGGGTGTAGGGCATGTGGTTGAGATCCGCGAGGGTGAACTCACCTATGTACCTTGAGGTTCTCCTGCTGCACCGCCTTAGTCGCAGGACATCAGCGTTGGATCCTGGCACCCTCCTATATGCCGCACATATTCAGAAAAGCATTTCCTAATAACAAAAGAAGAAACTAAAACATTTCGTCAAGCAGTTGAGAGTCTTGAGACACATATTCATTAATGCATTTCCTAGTCACAAAAGGAGAAACTAAAACATTTGATCAAGCAGTTGAGGCATATATTCAAAAAATCATCTCCTAGTAAGTAGTAATGAAAGGAGTTGTAATAAAAGAAAATGCACCATGTCACCGATCGTAACCAAAGAAAAACCATTGGCAGAAGCAACAGGACCTAGAGAAAGAGAGTAAGAGAGGGCTAATTTTAGAGAACAGAAAGTGGGCATCGTGGGCGACTATAAAGAAGAGAGGAGGAAGCAGGAGGAGAGTACCAAGGGTGATGGTGGTATCCGTAGTGTGGTTGAGGGGCCAGGCATTAGGGCGCACTAACTGGAGAAGATGGCGCTTGTAGAAGTGGATGGGGAAGAGACGTCGGTAGGCTTCCACCTCAATCTCCCTTGGTAACCATCCCGTGTGCTTCGTTCCATTCTAATGGCAATGTTTTAGAATCTGGATGCATGGTATGCCGTACCAGCCCAAATCGGATGGTATGGGGCGTACCGTACCGGTACTCGGTACCGGTGGCATACCAACACTTGATATAACAAAAAATTCTATACTATACCGTACAGATACTGTGCTAGTATGCCATTGGTACGAAGTCTGGTACCGAGATGGCGAACCTTGCATGGACATGGGGAGCCGCTAGAGAGGTGGCGATTTCCGGATGGAAGGAGGCCGAGAGCGTGGAGAGTGGGAGATAGGTGAGAGGGCAGCTAGGGTTTAGGGGTAAATTTCATATATATATATATATATTAATGTCTGGGTAATGGAGATTGTTGATGTTTGATCAAACGATTCAGAGGTGTCAGGATTAAAAGAGTTGAGAGAGCTGATTCCATTTAGTCCCACATTGGCTATTTGTTCCTCATTTTAAAATGAGATTCCTCATGAGTCCTCTCGTCGAGCATGATATCGAGGAATTTTAATTTGGGGGGGTGGGGTTTAGATCTTGGGTTATGGTCGGTTTGGGTGCGACTAGTGCATCGGGTTGGCATGCCCAGTCCAATTAAGTTGGTATATATGTGGGTCGGTTTGGTTTAAGTTGTATTTTTTTTTTTGAACTGAAACAACTTAAACCAAAACTAAACCAATTTTTCAGTTCCAAAAAATTCCAAACCGAAACCAGACCGAATGTGGAAAATCCTAATCCAAACTAAACGGGAAAAATTGGTTTGGGTCGGTTTTGTGATTTGGCTGATTTTGTTGCACACCCCTAGACGGGATGAGGGCATCCCATCATCCTGAGTAAAGGTGGGGTACCATCTTGAGTGTTGGGACAAAGTTGGGAGTTTGATTGGGATGAGACGACATCTGCTATCATGATTATTGGGACATGGGGCATCTTGTACCATGGAAACACTGGGACGACCCCATCCGAGGGCTTTAAACCTTCGTTGGGATAGGGCTAGATGATTATAATTATGGTTATAGCTCAAATATTATGGACATGTAGATTGTCATTAACCAAACAATAAAATGATATATAAACATGTTTTTCAAATATATATATATATATATATTCGAATATCATTATTAACTTTACTATGAAACTGACAATATGATGAGCCAAAGACCCCAAACAATGCATTAATATGTAAACTTGTGTTCAACATGTGTTATGCATCTAAGGAAGTATTGATGGCTGTGATTCTGCATCTAGTTAAAACATGTTCCATTATTTATATAATTTGATAAAAATACTCCAACATTTTGGAGGTCCGCTACTTATGTTTCACTCCTATTTGATGAAGAATTGAATGCAATGAGAGGTGTGCTTATTAATTTTAGTAGTAGCTATTAGGATTGGGGAGTGTGGAGACGTGCAGATGCTCAGATATATTTGTATATATTAGAAAAGGAAGACATGATGTCAGATGCCATCTGTGGCTGGTGTCATTCTTTTTCTTAATATTTCTGTTTCTAATTTTTGATATTTAATAGATTTTTTATTATTTCAGCCAGAGCTAGAGTCTTATGTACAAGGTTCGCAAAATCGGTACTATCAGTATTCAGTACATTACTGGGTGGTATGACATTTTTGACATATTGAGATAGGCATTCAAAGTTTCAATACTTTTTTCTTTCTCCTAGTCATGATACCATCATAAACCGGGTAGTACTGGGTGCTTTTGCTCAGTTTAGACTAGTATGGATCGGTTTAGCTTATATACCAAACTGAATCTTGGTACCATATAGTATCTTACTGGTACCATATGGTACAGCCGGTACTTTATAGGGGGGTATAGGTTAGTACAACAAATCTTGCTATAATATATATAATTAACAAATAACAATTACGAAATATAGTGCATTGCCTCTGTATTAGCAACTAATTTTAAATTTGAAAATTGCGTTTAAGGACACTCTTTTTTCGCTTTACATTCTTCATCAGTTCATCGTATTAGACTCATAAGATTCTTGTTACTTGAGCTTCGTACTACTGCATGTTACATGAGCTTCTTACTAGTTGCTATATTTTATAGGAGTTGCATCCATTACAATTTTTTTAGTATAAAAAATGGCTAATACGTAATTGCTGTCTGATCATGACTGGATTTGTATCTTCTATTAAATGTCTGCTATGTATCAGGCACTTAAGATGGTCCTGGAGAAAGAATCTTGGGTGAAAATGCCAGCAGAGGCACTACAAGTAATCAGTTTGGCTGGTCTTATTGGTGATGGTGCTCCCCTGATTGTTCCTTCTGTTGGTAATGCTAACATATCGTCAGCACTTCACTCTAAAAAAATGTATGATCCAACATTTACTGGAAAGCAGAATAATGGATTTGCCTGTTGGCTTAAGTCAGAAAATTTATTTTCTTCAAAGCTGGCATCGGGCTCTAAAGAATCACCAAAAGCTCATTTATTATTCAATGGATCAATGGCCTCAGATTTAGCTGATGGGCATGCTGTTGATCTCTTACATAATAACAGTATGTCTGCAAAGGGTCATTCTGGTATAAATGGAAGTAGTTCTCTTATGGAGGATGAAAATGAAGATCTTCTTGCTGACTTTATTGATGAGGATAGTCAGCTTCCTAGTCGAATATCTAAATCAAGACCTGCTAGAAAAAATTTTGCTAATTGGAATGATGAAGAAGTTTCAGCCCAAACGGGATCTTCACTTTGTCTGCTAAGGTAGCTGTTCTAAAATCAAAAAGGAAATATCATGTTTATTATATATTCTTGTTAAAATACTAAAGCTACATAAATTTAAATGAATCAGGTTAATGGACAAATATGCCAGGCTCATGCAGAAGTTGGAAATAGTCAATGTTGAGTTCTTCAAGGTATCATTCTGCATACTGTTTCTTTTTACTGCTTTGAAACCTTGGCAGGAATATTATTGAATCTTTTCCCTTGTTCTCATTGAGTTATTGCAGGGCATCTGTCATCTGTTTGGGATTTTTTATCTTCATACTTTTGAGACATTTGGCCAACAGGACATAAATCAAAGTGGAAAATCCTTACCAGATACGCTATCTTGTGAGCAGCTGTTTTTTCTTTTTTAATCATCTCTCTCTGTGCATCTGTGTGGATGCATGTGCACTGAGTGATCTATTATATGTAATTTATATATATCAATAAATTACAAACTTGCTTGTTTTCTTGTCATGGTCAGCTCGGCTTAAAACAGCCTTATCGAAAATTATGCAAGATTATGACATGTGGATCAGACCCCAAAATGTAGCATGTTCACCCTCATCACCCATGTCATTAAATACAGCATTCACACATATGGACGTAATGCCTACTATACCGCCTAGTACCATGTTCGGGCAAGCCCCAAGTACTTCATTTGGGTTGAAGGTATATGTTCCTTACATTGTATGTTCATACCATGTCAATGTATGTTTTCTTTTAAAATATTGATTTTTTTCTTTTTTAAATGAATTTAAATTGACCAACAATTACTAAGGACGCAACCCTTAATTTGAATATAAATGTCTATGAACCTGATGTTTTTCTTTTGCTTTCTTTGCAGATTATTTGTTATGCAGTAAACAAATTGCATGTCATAATCCTAATTAAGTGCTTCTGTTGCCTTATTATAATGATAATATTAGCTGATGCTTTTGGTAAGATTGATATGAAGGTCAATTTAACCAACTGTGCTATAATTCTCAATTGACAGGACATGTGTGGGCTTATATTGACAATCAATACTTTAAGCTAGAAGATTTTAGTCAATGACAAAGTTTTCCAAGTGGCTCCTCAAAATTTATTATGCTAGACCTAATTGCTTGTAATGATCTAGAACCTCGTCCAAAAAGGCTAGTTAGAAGGTGTTATTTGGGTTCCTTGTTTCTATATATGTACTTAAGATTTTTCCAGCATACAACCGATGTGGGACTAAACACTTGACCACAAGATCCTTACATACTCCTGTTAAAAACTTGTCAGCCTAAGGGATCATATCCAATTGCAAATACCATGATCGACCCGTGATCAACCTCAAAAAGCTCATGGTGCCGTGCCTCTTAGTCACAAATGAATTGTGGGCTAGATTAGCTCAGATATTATTTATAATGACCGAGGACCTCACCCTAAAAGACTAGCCAGAAGGTGTTGGGTTCCTTGGTCTTATATATGCCCAAGATCTATCCAATGCATAATTGAAGTGGGACTAGTCACACATATGCACGACTCCTCATGCATCCCAATTTAAGTCATCATGTCCTTACCTAGTAAAAGGTCCAAATCCCATCTAATCCAATCACAAGCACCATGATTGGCCTATAGTCAACCCCCGATAGGCCCATGCTATAGTGCTCCCTAGGCCATATGGGTCATGGGCCAGGTTTGCTCTAATACCTTTTATAATAATCTAAGATCTCACCTCAAAAGGCTATCCTTAACCTTGAATAAGTGCCCAAGTTTTCCTCGGTGCACAACTGATAAGGGACTAAGGATACATCCATATGTCCTCACATACAAGACCCTTTTAAACCTTGGTATCCTCGCCAAGTGCAAGGACCAAATCTTATCATATCTAATCACAAATACCATGATTTATATGTGATCAGCCCCAAAAGGCCCATGCCATAGTATCTCCCAGCAAGGTTCGCCGTCTTGGTACCAGATCCTGTACGGATGCCACACTAGCATAGTGTCGGTATGCCTCTGGTACCAGAATCGGTACGGTATGGTACATTCGGTATCGTCCGGTTTGGTACGGTACGGCATACCATGTCTCTTAGTTACATAGGTCGTGGGTCGGATCTACTTTGATACCATTTGTAACGACTCATAACTTCGTCCAAAAAGACTATTCATATAGTGGTATGTGGGTTTCTTGCCTTGTATAAATATCCAAGATCTCCCTATTACACAATTGGTGTGGAAATAAACACGCCCATAAAGGTCCTCGCATTGCTACTATGACTCATTTTTGCTAAAAATACCTAAATTTGATAGGAATGTATTAAGCTAAATGCATTTGTATGTGGAACTATCTTTTTGTATTTCATCTAACTGAGCAACACAAGGGACAATGACTGGTAAAAATTTGCTCAGATACCATGTAACAAACTTAACAGGATTTGGGAAGAGCCAAGGAATGTACGTATGTAGGTAGAAATATGAAGTAGCCACAAGTGTAGTAGCACCATGATGAATAAGGAAAGTATTCTAGGCACTAAACACTTTGTATGCTCAGCTTAATTGGAGCTAGGATGTATCAATCCATAAATGAGGGCGATAAGTCTTTGTTTTGTAATAAATAAATGAGAGCATAGTCACCATAGTGCAAGTATACCACAATACCAAAATTACGTTCTCATGTTGAACTCATACATGCAACATGATATGCACACATATTTGTAGATGTATAAGGACAGCATTAATGTTCCCAGACATAGCCAGCCCTTGTGTACGAAAATGCATGATCAGCATTCTGATTCATCAATCCACATCTTTTCTCTGTAATTGTGCCTCAAAATACAATCGGACAAGTTTTGATAGTCCCTAACCAAAATTAACATAAAAAATCACTTCTAGTTGTTGGGAAACTATTCATTTAGTTCCATGGATCATCCTTCACTAGCTTGACCACTGCAGTCTAGTAAATATGCGTGTTTGTTTGCCCTAAGAGCTACAATACATTGATAACTTCACCATTGCTTACAGGAAAGATGTGCAGGTGCTGAAACAATATCACTAGTCGCACGACTATTGTATAGATCGAGAACTCATCTCCAGTCAATGCTATTGCAGCACAATGCAACAATGGTTGAAGATTTTTTTGGTAATCTGGTATATTTACTTCTTGTGATAGCTGTAACATTGTTAAGCTCAGGATCTTTCATTATGTGCCAAGGTTTCAAGTACTGGTGCAATAGAGTGCACTGCCAATCTGGAAAAAAAGGACTAAAAATTTTCAGGACCATTTTTACTATTAAAATTTTTGAAATGTTTTAATGAGTGTTTTGCTGATGCAATCCTGGTCTATATACTGGTCTGGCAGTGTCTGGCACTTAAAACCTTGATACCTTAGAGGTCAAATCGTGTCTTCTGCTTCTTTCGCAGCTATTAGCTTGGATATTATTCTTCAAATCTGTTATCTGAATCTTCATATTTTAAATTATATTGGTGATAGCAATTAGACTTGTTTTGTGACAAAATATGCCCCTTTTTTCAGGTAGATTCCGTTCCAGATCTCTCTGAGCATATTTATAGGACGACAGCACATCTGCTTCTACATATCAATGGGTAGAGTTTTGACAACCCCTAACATATAGGCTTCTTAAATTAAAAAATAAGATGTTTATGGAAAATTATTGGTTGTTACTCTAGCAATTCTTCATACTTTGAGCTGTGAATTGTACACCATGTTTTACTAAAATATCATTATGAGCAATTTTTCATTGTGTTTTCTCAATACTGCAAATCTTAAACTTACCAATAGCGCAATGGTCTCAGTTGTTGCATGGTGTACATTAGATACCACAAGAGCATTGATATTTATGTTATATGGAGTATAGAATACTGTAAATGGAAGGGAACCATACTAGCATCATCGAACTTTAAGATTGAATGATTCATTTATCCACTATTCTTAATTGCCTGGTATTAGCCGATACAAATGTTTCCTTTTGCAGATTCTCTTCTCGCTAATGATATCTGCACCCCCAAGGGGGTGTGTGTGTTAATGATAACAAGAAGCATTGATTCTGAGTTTAATGATGGAATTTGTGTTTGGTTTCACGATGAAACTAAAAAGTTCATTAGCTATTTACAATTCCTCTAGTTTACATATGAAAGTTTACTTTCACCCTCAGTTCTTTTAAAGTCTTATGATCGTTTCTTGGTATTTGCTTGACCAAAATTGGTGATAGAATATAGAAATACTATTTCAAGTTTAGCATGTCCTACTGAGATTTGACATGACAACATGGTTTGAACATGTCACTAGTTGGCTTGCACTGAAAATAAACTAAGTTGCATAATCTTCTTAATAGCCCATTTATTGTTGGTTGAACCATGCCAAACTGGCCGGTTGGAGGCATACCGAAACAGACCGGTCAGATACCGGCAATGTTCATCCCATTGAAACAAGATATATCACTGCATTGTTCGAAGCTCATTGGTTACTGCCTCTTGAATCGAAAAAGAAGGCTCAAAGTTCCTCCAACTTTCCCGACGTTCGAAGCCCTCCCGGCCAGGTGAGTCCCCCTCCCCTCCCTTCTCTCTCTCTCTCCTAGACTAATGAAGCTCAAAGCTCCTCCAGCTCTCTTGATGCTGTTTGAAGCCCTCTGGCCTGATGAGTCCCCACCCCCCTTCTCTCTCTCTCTCTTTTTCCTGAGATTCTAGAAGTAGGAGAAGCGGGCGAGCAAAACCCTTACCTTGACCCTTGAGGGCTTTTCGATTGGGGGCACAGTGATCCTCGCTCCTCCCCTCCCCTCCTCTTCCCCTTCTCCCTCTCCCTCCCGCTGGTTCCAGTAAGCTATGCTTTGGTATGGTACGTTTGTACCATACCATACCAATGACCGGCTGGCATGCTTGTCAGTATTGGTTCGGCATACCTTGAGCTAGCCAATAATATTTTAAGAAAACTATTTTTCCCTCACGTAGATGAGGAAGGATACATAGGTTGAGGACATGGTTCAAAAATCTAGTTTCAATTTTAGCCATGCCCAGTGAGTTTCAGTCTCAGTAGTTTCATATATTTCATTGATTTTATCCTAATAAAAGATATCAAATCCATAAAATGTCACATAATTAAAGAAACAATGTTCAATTACTTTTGAACTCATCAAAACTCACTTGAATATTATGGTTTTATATTGTTATCTTACTATACTGTACTGACAGCCCCAATTTGCAAACTAACAATGATATAATATTAAAATGGGAAAAAAGATTGATATGAAAACTGTCCACCGTAAAAATTTATCACATTGTTTGTTAGGCATCATTGAGTATGAGCTGAAAAGCTACAAAGATGAGTGGTACTAACCACAAGTAAATTGACGGTTATTCAATATTCCAAGAATGTTTTAATGTGCAGAGAGTCATGCTCTATGCTTGTACTTTGTACCTTGGGAGAATGAAGATTTATTTAAGTTTAAAAAGTGGATTATGGTCGTAATATCAGTCATGAAGTGGCAAGTCTCTATTTTCCTTGTCTCTATATTTATTAATAGCATTATTCTTTACTCACAAGACTAGCATTATGCACATGCAAATACCTGCAAGCTTTATGTTTTAATTTGATAGCATTGTCTGACTTCACTTTAGATTGTTATATCTGTAAGGGTTTATAGTGCACTCTTTTGTTTTCTGATTAAATATATCTGTTTTGACCAAGGATTAAAGTTTCCCATGTGGATAGCATGTTTGCCTAACAATGACACGATATATTTTGTTGCATGCTATGTTGTGCTAAGTTGTCAATGTACGAAGAAATATGGATTGGATCAAATTGGAAAATGGAAAGATTTGTACAAGATATATATTTTGTCATCACTTTGTGGAAAATCCATGGGTGTGGATATGTCAAATAGCCATTATTTGATTAGTGAAATAATCTCCCTCTCAAAACATTACATTTTTTAAACCAATGTAAAATGAAAATGTTTTGTTCAAAATGAACAAGATATTTAGGATCCGTTTATATATAAGATCATAATTATTGACACGGACCTTTTCCACATAAAAGGGGAATGTTTTGTTAAAGTAGAACCAGAAAAGTGATGCGGATCATTCAGGAATCAAAGTACTTGACATACATTGGCTTTGCACCATGTGTAATACCTCATGCAGCTAGGACTATGCGAGTGCAGTATGCCAATCTCTTACACATTATGAAAAATGCCATGTCATGCTGCGCCACAGCACATAAAACCATGGCTGCCTCTCTCTCTCTCTCTTTATGGGTTTGGGACTAAGAGCTGCAAAGTGAGGGCATCTTAACAATATGGGAGTCTGTTTGTTACTAGAGAGACTAGGGACAGATTTGGAGGCGAAAAGATGAGCCATGACTCTCTGCTAAGCATGAAGTTGGGGAACTGAAGAGATGTATGGGTTTAAATAGTATCCGGATAGCTTATCACTTAGCATTGTTAACGTGGAATTGCCTCTTCGAAACAATTTTCATTCATTTAATATCCTTGTCCCTTCTTTATTAAAATTTCAAATTATTCATTATTTAGGAATGTAATTCAGGCAGCGACCTATGCTAGCTGGCATGTAACGTGCTAGGCCAAATGTTGGATTGTTCCTGGGGGTTCCAAGCCATATCAACCCATATCAGTTGGCTCAAACTGAACCAAACATCATTTTTTTTACTCTTTTTGAAGTTTTGGCATGTTACAGCACCTGTCCACTCACTTTCCTACCTTCTGACTTAAATCCATGTTAATAATTTTGCATGTTGGATTTCTGCATGTTTGCCAGATGTTCAATGAAAAAAGAAAGTTTTGCAAATTCCGCAATATATAAACCTATAACCCAGGTTGAAGTGCACATCAACATTATTTAAGTGGCACAAATGTAAACATTTCCAGCTTATGTATCATCTTTTCTTACAATGCAATGCAGGCCCAAGACGTATAGGCAGAGTTTATGTTCCAAACAATATTGTTTTTGCTCTCTCTCTCTCTGAGCTACTATTCTTTGTTAATTTAGATCTTTATGGTTTTGCATTTTTATAGGTTGGTTGTTGTATCTTAGGTATGCAGATAGGATCGCAAATGCAAAATGGGAGGTGAAAGAGCTTGGGTTAGAGCACAATGGGTTAGTCTTATGTCTATGTTTGGATGCTATGGTCTTTCTTCCTTTATTAGTTTCTATGGTTTGAACTTCAGAAGTCTTCTTTTTTTTTTGTGAAATTCTTGTTTGTTTAGTGTTTACTTTTGGCTATTATCATTCTATTTTCATTTTGGATTTTCTTTTTAGGCAAATATCACATCAATATCATCTTGTGCTTTGGCATCTTGACACAAAAAAAATTAAAAGCGTAGACTTGCATGTGATCATCTTTCAACATTTCAAAAGGAACATTGTTACAGAAAACTTCTAAAATTTTCAATTTTATTTTCAGCATGTTGGTTGTTGATGTTCATGCAATATGAGAAACATCTGTAATAAACTTTATATTACATGCATGTATCATGAGAAAACAGAGAGTGTCATAATTGATTACTAATTTATCTCTACTTATAATCTAACACTTGTTCACTGCCTTACTGCCTTACAATTTAACAAATTTCTCATGGGATTCTTCAACCTAAGAACCTTATTATGTTTAAACTACCAACTCTGTAAAACTTAGTCTTTGATCCTTCGTGAATTTCGGGAGTATTTTATAACTAGTTATAATAGACATGCAAATGCACATCACTTCTAAATATTTTGGATGTAGGATAATTTTATTAACTTTTAAATCTTATACTGATTCAAAATTAATTAGCTATTAATTTTGTTAAAAATAATTGTGCGAAGGGTTTTCTTTGAGCAAAATGGCCAGC